>NW_027187323.1:10645697-10694027 GCF_028583685.1 Petaurus breviceps papuanus
GTGTGTGTGTGTGTGTGTGTGTGTGTGTGTGTGTGTGTGTGTGTGTGTTGAGTTGATCTCCCTATCTTACCCAACCTGGAAGTGCAGCATTCACTTATGGGCCCTATTCCATGTTGCTGACCATCATGGATGGTTTTATCTGCTCCATTTCTAACCTGGGCCAATTCATCCTTTCTTAGGCAACTTGATGCCCTTCTTCTCCCCAAGACTCTTAGGAGCTCATCATATTGGTACCAGACTTGGTGCAGACATACAGTTGGCTTTAGACCTAATGAAACTCAGAACTCCTAAGCTCAAGCAATACATCCACCTTAGTTTTCCCCTATAGTAGAAACATGGACTTCAGGTATATATCACTTTTCCAAACCATTATATTCTTCAACTTTTTGTTTTAGCACCTTTTTTTTTTACTATTCTTCTTTGAAGAATCCAAGATAGCACTACAGTGACAAAATTTCATATCACTTTTCAAGTCATACTTCACATTAACATTCTCATTCTTTACTTTAAAACCTTGAGAATGGCTCCCATTGGCACTGGAGACTTGATATTTGATCATTAGATTTTCTGGTAGTCCTCTCCTTTCTGCCTAGACCTTGCTCATTTTTCATTGTTTTTAATCCTGTCACTTCATTATAGTTTATTTTCTGTGATGTGATCTCACTCATTAACTTCTTTATAAACATTGGCCTATGCCACAACCTTTTGAATTCCAAAGGTCTTTAGGAGCCTGTCTCTTCTACTCAGCTTTCTGTTATTATATAAAGTGTAAGGATTTCTTGACACTTGAAAATACAGAAGCTGTGCTCAATGATTTATTTATTTAGCTCTAATTCACCCTTATTCACTGTCTTAAGAGTGACAGTGAGACCAGATGAAGGTGTATATAGTCCTTCTATATTTAATCACAGGATAAAATGTGTTTCTATGTACATTTTGATTTGATATAAAACACCAGTATGAGCAATAATAATCCTATTTTTAATCTCATTGAATAATAAATTATTGTGCTTAAAATTTCTCCATCATTAGAAAATATCATGCTTACTGTAGCAATTACTACATGATACTAATTCTTCCCACTCACCTCTCTTCTATATATTAAGACATTGAGGAAACCCCTCCAAAGGCCATAACTGCCCCTATGACTTTTCATTCACATATTTCACCTTTCCCCATATGTTTTTGCTAATCAGTTTATTGATGCTCAGAACTGTCCCATTGTTATGTCTCTCCAGTTGCTGTCTTACTTTGCACAACCTATATAATTACAGGTTTTGTTTCTGCTTAACTCTAATTTTTACTTCTCATCTACCTATTCCCAAACTTTGATTCCTCTAACATTTTCCCCTCCTACTTGCTGCTAAATCTGACCTTCAGCACTCCCACGGCCACCCCCATATCTCCTAGGAAATCAATATATTTTTGTTTAATTAGATTGAAATGGACTGAATTGCATTGCTTACCCCTAAAGCAGACAGAGCAAAGTAAGGAAAGAAGGGGGTTGAGGTGGAGGGGGTGGAGAAGCATAGATGGAACAAGAAAATGTCAGTGAGAAGAATAGGCAGGGACAATTACTATTGCGCACTTTTCAATGAAAACAAAAAATGATACTTTTAAATGAAATTAAATTTAATAACCAATGCTGTAAATACTTGGAAATCCTTTATAGGTTCTCAAATTCTCCTTCACAATATCTAGAAAAGTCTTGTTTGCTCAATTTACCTGAATTTTTTTTTCTTGAGCATTAATGCTGAAGATAAAAATGACTACTTGTTAACTTATTCTTTTTAACGTTACATGTTTTGAGTATATTAAGTGTTAAATAGGTTTTATGGGGTAATAGGAAAATCTAGCTACCCTTTCATCTGATTATTGTCAAATAAAAGCCATTCATTCATTTCTTTATTGCCTATTTTTGAGTTATTTTGAATTATCTCAATATTTTAAAGATATTTTTGAGTAACAGCTATATAAAAACCACTATGCCAAGTATTCTGGACAATATGAACATGTATAAGTCATGGTGCTTGACTTCAAAGAGTAAAATCTATTAGTATGGAGAAAACATTTTATAAGGAATTAAAATGTAAAAAATGAATGTCAAATGAGAGGTTTCAAGGTCTAGAGGATTTGAAAAAGAAGCAATCTATGGTTATAGTCACAAGAAAAAAAAGGGAAGTAAAAACAACCAACTTTGACTTTTTTTTTAAGACGACCCATTTGTAATTGGGGAACTGACTACAATCACCCCTAATGACAAATTGCATGCATTTATTTACAATTATCATGTAGTCAATCAAATATTAGGCACATGTTGTACTACCTGTTTATTTTAAAAGTTACCTCAATGGACTTGTGGTCATATCCACCTAGGTACTACCTCCAAAGTTGGAGAATACAACCAATGCATGCCCTCTTATTCCTTATTTACTTACACTCATATACTTACTTCCATTTATCTTCCATAAAGGTTCATCTAGTAAACTGGGGGTCTTCTTCTAATTGTCTTGATGTTGAATGGATAACAATGAAACTCATCCTTGACTCTTACTGCATTATCTGACTGGCAACCTTATTTTTCCTTTTTATTATACATCTCTCTGATGACATGCATGATGACTCTTCTCTTGGGCAATTCTTGGTTAATAGTGAATTACAACTTGATTGTGCCTATCATGATTCTCTCAATTGCCCCTCAACTCTAATTTTTCAGAGCCTCTGATGTTCTATGACACACAGTCATAAAACATGGTTTATTAGCTACAGAGTTTAAACGAAATTTTTTTAAATTTGCACTTAAAGATTGTGTTGTCTTATTTTCATCAGTATTGTTCTAATATGTAGTGCAATGTTGTCAACCAGCTGGAAATTTTTTTAAAAAAGTTAAGGAAGTGAATCATCAGAGTCAAAATATTAACTGAATTTAAATTTCTGATACTCAAAATCTTTTCCTCCTTTTGGCTCTGAGATCATAGGTGAATAGAAGATCCTAAGTATTAGAAGATACATGCAGGAAAGATTCTCCTAGATTTTGAGTAGGGGAACACTAAGCAGTTGGGAGAAAGTATATAATTCCAGATTATAAATATAGCAGTGATTTAACATATAAACAAACTATGAGAAAACAAATGGAAAAGAGGGAGGAAATGACAGGTAAAGATTCTAGAAATGAAAAGAGGTAAGTCAATAAATAGACCTGTGAATGTTTATGGGTCAGCATAGATAATGTTGACCACTCAACACATGGGTCTGAAATGTGTGATTCCATTATAGAATTTCCTTGAAACATTTTTTTCATTTTCAAATTTTTTTATTAACTTTTGATTTACATCATTCATTTCTGCCAGATTTTGAGTTACAGATTTTCTCCCCATTTTCCCCCTACCCACTGCCCCAAAATAGCAGTCCCAAAGGATCTCCCCTCCTCAAATCTCCTCTCTCCTATATCTTCTCCCATACCCCCTTCCACTTTTCCAGTAGGACCTGGTGGAACTCTCTGCCCCAGCGCCTGTATATTTTATTTCCCAATTACATGTAAAATAGTATTAATAATAGTGTATATATATATATATATATATATATATATATAAACATTTTATTTGAAAACTTTGAATCCCAGATTCATTACCTTCCTCCTTTGTCACCCACTCTTACTGGGAAGATAAAGTTCAGTATAGGTTGTACATGTGTAGCTAATGCAAACCATTAACATAGTAGAGATATTTTAAAAGACTGACTATATCTCCCTCTCTCCTATCCCACTTCCCACTAGTTCTATTCTCTACTTTGATCCCATCCCTTTTCAAAAGTGGGTGCTTCAAACATCCCTCCTCCCAACCTACCCTCTCTTCCATCATCCCCCCTCTTATCCTTTTCACCCCTACTCTCCTGTAGGGTGAGATACCCTATTTAGTGTGTATTTCATTCCCTCCCCAAGCCAAATTCAATGAGAATAAAGTTGACCCATTCCCTTTTGCCTTCCTATTCTTTCCCTCCAGTGTAACCATTTTCCCTTGCCTCTTCTATATGAGATAGTTTACCCCATTCTTTCTCTCCCCATCTCCTCTCATTATATTCCTCTCTCACCTCTTAATTTCACCTTGCAAGAATCATCCCTTCCTATTAAATTGGTCCTGTGCCCTCTATCTATGTATACCTGTAAACATATATACACACATTCACATATGTATTCATATGCCTGTATACCCTCCAATATAGATCTCTCTCTCTCTCTCTCTCTCTCTCTCTCTCTCTCTGTCTCTCTCTCTCTCTCTGTCTCTCTGTCTATTCCCTTCAACTATTTTCATACTGAGAAAAGTTTCATCAGTTACAATTATTGTTTTCATGTAGGAATGCTGTTTCAAATTTGATAAGTTCCTTATTATTTCTTTTCCCTGTTTACCTCCTCAGGCTTCTCTTGCTTCTTGTATCTGAATGTCAAATTTTCTATTCAACTCTGGTTTTTTCATCAAGAATGCTTGAAATTCCTCTATTCCACTGAATGACCATATCTTCCACTGATACATGGTACTCAGTTTTGCTAGGTAGTTAATTCTTGGTTTTAATCCCAGCTCCTTTGACCTCCAGAATATCATATGCCAAGCACTTTGATCCCTCAGTGTAGATGCTGTCAAATCCTGAGTTTTCCTGATTGTGTTTCCACAATATTCAAATTGTTTCTTACTGTCTGCTTGTGATATTCTCTCCTTGATCTTGGAATTTCAGAATCTGGTTATAACATTCCTAGGAGTTTTCTTTTTGGGATCTTTTTCAGGAGGAGATTGGTGAAATCTTTGAACCTCTGCTTTGCCCTCTGGTTCTAAAACATCAGGGCAGTTTTCCTTGAGAATTTCTTGGAGGATGATTTCTAGGTTCTTTCTTTGATCATGGCTTTCATGTAGTCCAATAATTTTTAAATTATCCCTCCTGGGTCTGTTTTCCAGGTTAGTGGTTTTTCCCATGAGATATTTCACATTGCCTTCTATTCTTCCATTTGTTTGGATCTGTTTAACAGCATCTTTATTTCTCATAATGTCATTAGCTTCCATTTGCTCCAATCTAATTCTGAAGGAATGATTCTCCTCAGTGAGCTTTTGAGATTCTTTTCCCATCTGTCAAATTCTTCTTTTAAAGGCATTCTTTGACTCATTGCCCTTTGGAGCCTCTTTTGCCATTTGGGTTAGTCTATTTTTTAAGGTATTATTTATCCTCAGTCAGGCTGTTGACTCTCATTTTGTAATTTTCTTGCATCGTTCTCATTTCTCATCACAATTTTTCCTCCATTTCTGTTATCTGCTTCTTCAGGTCCTCTATGGCTTGTAACCAGCTTGTATTTTTCTTAAAACCTTTTGGTGCAGGTATTCTGACTTCACTGTCTTCCTCCTCTTTCATGCTTTGATCCTTTTGGTCCCCCAAATAGGAGTCTAATGTTGGATTGCTTTGCTTGGTTTGCTTCCCTTGCCTGCTCATTTTGCTACTCAGTTACTTGACTTTTGGGCTTTTTGCCACAGTAGGACTCTGCCACCAGATGGACGAGCTTTGTTCCAAATGCTGGGGTTTTCTCAGATGCCAGAGGTATTAGTTGGGTGCCCTCTCTGATGCCTCCATATGCTCTGGCAAGCTGGTCACCCACCCCAGGACCTCCACCCTAGACTGCAATCCAGATCCAAGCAGGTTATGGCAAGAGCAATTACCCCTCAGACTGGTTGCTTGGTCCCCCTACACTCTGCAGGCCAGGAGCCATGACTTCTTAGTAGCTTCTTGCCCTGGGGTCAAAAGCCGAGGCACTCCCAACTACTGGGTCCCAAAGTCCACAATGCTCAGACCTCTCACTTTGTCCTTAGCATATATGTGTTGATAATTCTGGACCACCACAGCTGCTGGTGATCTGGAGTCCCTCCAGTCGGTGGTTGGTCAGGCCTACCCTAGGGCTAAAGCCTCTGGCTTGCTAGGGCTGGGGTTGGCTCCCAGAGCACTTCACAGGCCAATTCCTAAGAGCCTGCCAGGCTGTCCTCAGTGGGACATTAACTTCTCTGTTTCATTTTGTGGGTTCTGTAGCTCCAAAATTTGTTGATAGTCCCCTTTTACATTGATTGGAGGTGGTGGGAGCTGGAGCAGCGCTGAGGTCCTGTTTCTACTCCACAATCTTGACTCCACCAGTCTTTGAACATTTTTAAGAATCCAGGAAAGAAATGACTTGAATTGTCTGGGGAACTATCTTTTTTTTGAAGTAATGGATTGAACAAATGATCTCTTGAAGTTCCTTTAAATCTGATTAAGCTGTAATTCTATTAAAATCAAAGAAAGAAAAATAGTCTGAAAGTATGCAGGAACAATGAACATAGTTTATAAGAAGATAACAAAAAGACAGAGAAATAGTGAAAAAAAGACATTAAAATTTCCATGGGTTATTGAATATTCCTGTCAGACAAAGACAGATTGTGCCTGTGTCCAGCTGTTTTTCATTTGGGTTTTGATTTCTCATGGCTTCTGAATCTTCTACTAATTCAATCCTGAGCTTCAACTTAAAAAAAAAAATTCCCTTGTTTTAAACACTTAGACAAAGTATACTCTTAGATTCCTTCAGAGTTCACTGGTTTGTAAATGGCTATGAGTAGAATTTCAACTGGATTAGGCCCTTTAAAGTTCAAGTCCCAGGAATTTCAGATGTGTTACCTGATCAGTGGGCACATGAAACAAAAAAGATTTTATCAGGTAAATGTGGGGAAGGAGGTATAGACATTGCTGTGAAGTGTGAATGTAATTCATCAAGGGACTTCCAATCTCCCCATGCACCTGTCAGGATTCTTCTTTTTTCTCCAGCCAGCCCATTATATACCATCTTCATTCCAGAAGGTTTGTCTTTCAGAGGTTCACTACACTACCAAATGTCTGCTTCTTTTTCATAATAATTCCCTACCACATGAACCTGTCATTGGAATTTTATTTCTTTGAAGGGACAATATCTCCATTTTTAGGAAACCATTTTTTTTTCTAGTTTAGTGGTCCTGGGGCAAAGAATAGGGTAGTTACAGAAAATTTCTCCTGACTTCCAAATGAACATTGAAATACAAAGTTTTGAGCTACATACAAGAGGAATATGGTAGTGATTGGAATGATAACTAATGTTTTGGTTTGTTTTTTTTTTCCAATTTGAGAAAGGGTTTTGACTTCTGAGCTGTACTGTTTACTACTGAATGACATAAAACATTTATGAGTCATACCTACCTGGCTGAAATTTGACTCTATTTGTCATTTTGTCTTATTTACTTCCTTTCTCTTGTCTTACAATATATCCTCTTATGACAAGTATATTGCATTTACTACTTCAGAGCAACTTATAAAAACTATTGTGCACTTTTCTTATTGCAACATATAGTGTACATTAAATTAAGCATTGCTTTTTAAACATTTCCAGCTCTGGGTTATATCCAATATTCTTAATTTACCTGAATGTATCATTACATTAAGGACATATTAAGAGTATGTTATGCTTACTCTCTCATAGAGGGGCAAAGATGGGTAGAATTGGAACTCAAAATGTTAAAAAAAAAACCCAAATGCTATGAAAAATATTTTAATTTAAAATATTTTTATTTAAAATATTTTAATTGAGGAAAAATAAAATATATTTAAAAATACTATCCATAACATCAATAAATTCAGAGAAATGTAGAACTGAAGAGGAGCTCCACATTTCATATCACTTAATACAATACTGTCATTTTGTTCTTGTTTAGTCATTGCAGTCATTTCCAAGTCTTTGTGACCTATTTATGCTTTTCTTAGCAAAGATGCTGTAGTGCTTTGCCTTTTCTTTCTCCAGCTCATTTTACAGATGAGGAAAATGAGGCAAAGAGGGTTAAATGTCTCTTTACACATATAGTAAGTGCCTGAGGACAGATTTGAACCCAGGAAGATGAGTCATCTGATATCAGGTCTGGCCCTTATCTTCATTACACAGATGAGCAGACTGAGACTCTAAGAGGGAAAGTTACCTGTCAAGAACACAAAACTAGTTAGTGGAAGGAATAGGATTATTATTCAGAACTTCAGATACTTGACAGTTTCTAGCCATATCCTATATGGGTATTAATTAATTAATCTCCATTTATTAATTATACATAATTACAGGAGTTCCTCACATGCAACTTTTGTATATTATCTTATTCTGCTGGAGAAATAATCATAGAGAGCCTTAAGCAGTCTCACAAACAAAAAGCCAAACAATGTTTAATGTTAGTATGTCTTTATGTAATCTTTAGAATTTTATTTGCCTCTCATAAAATAAACTCACTAGAATGAAAACAAAATGGGTGGTAGTGTCAAAGGAGAGAAGGGGGCACATTCAGGAAATGTTGTAAAGCAAGAATTACATAAATACTAGTTATTATTATTATTAATGTTGTTGTTAGTCTAATAGAGAAGGGAATAAAGCATCTTTACAACATAGTGCAAAATAGAATGTAAAAGTGAATAGGAGAAATAGCATTGATTTGTGCTGTGAAGAACCTTAGAAAGCCTCTAGTCCAAGCCCTTTCTTTTACAAATGGGGAAATTGGGAAGCACCCAGAGTGATTAAGTGCCTTGTCTAAGGGCTAACAAGTAGTAAGTAGCAGGAGTTTGCTTTACCAGACTGCCTAAAAAATCACAGGATTAGAGATCTAGAGTAGGAATGGACCTCTGATGTCATTGAAATAGACCCCCTCATTTACAGATAAAGAAATGGTCCTAAACCATAAGAGGAAGTAAGTTAGTTGCTTCTGGTCTCTAGCAGGAAATAGTAGTAGAGGGGAGGGTGGTAATATATGGGATCTCCCCACAGTTAACTTTGTGATGAAGCTAGCCCTAGGTGCTAATTGAAGGAAAGGGGGGATAGAGTTTAACCAAAATCAGCCTTAATAGGTGTGATAGTAATGGCAATTAAAGATTCCCCTGTATTGGCTTGGTTTTCAAATTGATTGTGTTAAAACCCAGAGTTTGTTAATCCCACCTGTAGGATGGGCTTGTTGATGTGAAAAGAAAGTCCTGAACTGGGAGGAGCTGGTGATGTAGATTTGGAGAGACACTAGAGAGAGGCGTAAGATCTTTTTGGAAGCAGCACCTCGTGGAGAGAGAGAGACTAAGAGAATTGCTGGTGGCTGCTTTGAATTGCCCTGGACTTTTGAGACCTGCCCCCTGAGCTGCCAAGGACTGAGGAGACATGGCTGTTTTGCTGGTACTTTGTCTGTCTGTTTTGATGTTGTTTTGCCAGATTTGTCCACTGGTGAAAGACAGTCCTTTTGTTGAAGAAGTCCTGGAACCTGGCATTTGGTTAAGAAGCCCTGAGACTGTCCTGCAGACAGAGAGTGAATACTGTCCACTGGTGAGGGACAGTACTGTTGTTGCAGGGGTCTGGGAACCTTTCTGTTGGTTCGGAAGCCCTGAAGAAGGATTTTCTTGTTGGATGTTTACAGAAATCCTGGGAGAGGGCTTTGCTAATGTGTTCAGGGGTTCTAGGACTGTTCTACAGACAGAGGATAAATTCATGAAGGGACTGGCAATGTATCTTATGGCCTTGCTAAGCCTTGTCTCCCCAGGAACTAAGATTGCTGAGAACTTGCCTCATGTCAAGATGAAGAAAAGACCTCCATTTGGGTATTAAGTGCTGTGTTTAAACTTGATGTAACTCTGGGGTAGATTCAATTGTGATCCAGGGGTGGGGAACTTTTGACCTTTTTGTGTTCTATGGTTGAGCAAATGAATGTATTTTACTTATGTTTGGAAACTAATCTCCATTTGAGAAGAGGGGCTTTGTGGTGGACTAAATGAAGGTATAGCCTAGGGGTGGAGAAGTATTTAGACCAGGGACTTTGTAATTGATTGAATGATTGGAAGGTCCTGGGGTGGGGTAGTCCTTGGAGATTATTTAATCACTTAGTAAATGCTGTATTTTGAATGATGTCATGTTTTGATCTTCTCTGTTCTTGGTTTGTTACTGAATAAAATAGAGAGCACCTATGCTGGTATTTTGAACCTGGGAAGTTGCCTTCTTTTGGCATTACATTACAATAGGTTAGTGACAATAATTAAGATTAGAATCCATTTGGAATAGGGGATATTATCATTATCAAATTAAATAAAATATGGACGTATTTTTAAAATTGTAAATCACTATGTACATGAGAGATATTATTTATAGAGTTGATAATAGTAATAATAAGAGGAGGGAGAGTCTCCTTTCTTCATCTCTACCAATAGCTCCCATTCTTTTCCAATTTCTTGATTTACATTTGATTTAATTTAATAATTTATCTTAGCCTTTAATATACATCTACTTTGTATAGAAAAATATACTAGAGGTACTAGAGGATATAGATCCTACCCTCATGGAGGTTACAGTCAAGTGGTAGGAGGATGATACATAAATGTAACTATTTTGAAAAATAATGCATTAAAATACATTACATGGTATGTGATTGTAATGGAATATTATTGTGTCATAATCAATGACAAGCAGTGTGACTTCAGAAAAAACTGGAAACACTTAAATGAACTGATGCATAATGAAGTGAACAGAACCATGAGAACAGAGAAAAGAACTGATATTGTTTTAATAAAGACCGAAGCATGCTATTTTTCATTCTTTCTTTTTCTTTCTTTCCTTCTTTCATTCATTCCTTTTTAAAATTAGAATTTTCTCTTACAAATGACTAATATGGAAATATTTTACATGATTTCACATGTATAACCTGCAACTGATTTCTAACCATCTTTTGGGAGGGGGTAAGTAAAGGGGGGAGAGAAGGAGAGAAAGGAGAGAAGGAGAGAGAAGGAATTTAAAAAAAAACTTTAAAAATGCTAAAAAAATGTTTTAATATGTAATTAGCAGAAAAATAAAATATACACAAAAATATGTTGTAAGGTTTTCTTTTATATGCCCCTATACCTTGCCAGTGGGATCTCATACTTCTTTCTTAGAACTTTGCTGATTGGTGGGAGCACCCCACATCTTGCCAGCTTTAGGCATTGACTGCATTATCTTTCCACCATGTTGATACATGTGTGTACCCTCCTCCTTCCACCTCTTTCTGGGGAAATAATAATTTAAGGGTCTATCATTCAGTTACACTATGGTTCTGTTTGCCATCTTCATGAATTTACCCTTCCTAGCCTACTACTCTTCATGCATCACCATTTCCCCTATTAAAATGTAAGCTCCTTGAAGGCATGGCTTATCTCTCTTTTCAATTTGAATTTAAATCTCTAGTGCTTAGAAGAATGCCTGATGCCTAATGAGTGTTTAGGAAAACATTTCCCATTTATTCCTTCATTCATCTATTCATTTGTTGTACATTATTGAAAGACTGTGCATGGTGGAGAACAATCAAACCCCACTACTCAAAACAAAACAACAAATAAAGTATCTTGCCCTACATAAAATTAATCAATAGCTTCATTTTAAATCTGAAAGACAGATAATCTAATCCCTCTAACTTTAGTTTTTTCCTTCCCCTGTCAGTGGAAGGGCACCTTCAAGCCCTCTCATGCTCATTCTCACTTTGTATTAGTTTTGATTCAATAATTTCCCAGTGTGGTTGTAGGGTAGGGGATCATATCCCAAATTAACGAACATTGGTGGTAAATTGACAGAAGGGATGGGGGTGATAGTAGGCCTATTTGCTCTATAGATATACTTAGCATTTGCTTCTAGGGCTCCAGAAGTCCTAAAATGAGTTCCTTGGGGCCTTGTATCTGGGGTGTATGCTATAAGCACAATAAAGAAAAAAAGTGTCTATGTCAGGACACAACCTTACCTTACTTCTCTATTAGTCAGGAGAGTACATAAAGTGACCTTTCTCTCTAACATGATCTTAGACCAATTATCAGAGTGCATCTTCTTCAAGAGGCCAAGATATCTTAAACCAATGCCCATCGATAAAAGCTTTTCCCATAAACTCTCACTATTAATTAAGTCAAATGTAGCTTTTAAATTGATGAGGCTGCAAAGATAAGTTGTTCCTTAAGCTCAGCATGTTTATCAGTAATATGATGTAAAACCAAGCAATGAGCATAAGGACTAAGACTCTTATGAAACACCCCATGTCATCGGCCTTCAATTTCCACCAAGCATTCCTGTAGGCATCTGAACACAGTTACCGAAGGAAAGATGTCCGGACAGCTTCTGGCTGAAATCCAAAACGTTAAATGGAGTAGTAGATACACATCATATCTGTTTTCCCTTCCACTTGATGGAGTGATCTTAAAAAATGCACTTACAGAAAATGGGCAGTCACCATGGTTGTAGCACTTGATTTCAAATTCAAGTTTGATTATTATTTTAGATAAGAGAATGCTATCTCTTTAAAATATGTAATTTGAAAAAAAATTACTTATAGATATGAGATGAAATGTGTGCATGTAAAAAGCTCTAAAATATATGTTTTAATTTAATCTTTGAACCTTGGCCTTAAAGCATATGTAGAAGTATAAAACGAGGTGCTTTGTGAGGTCTAAGGGAAAAAGAAATAGTACTAATGAAATCAGGTAAGGCTTCAAGGAAAAGTAGTGAAAGATTGCTGGATTGTTGAGTTAGAAAATCCAGATTTAAATATTGGCCCCACTGTCTTCTTGCCTGTATAATCTTAGATAAAGTGCTTAAGTTTGGGGGGCCTCAGTTGCATCATCTGTAAAATAAGGCAGTTGTACTATTCCTGCTAAGGTTGCTCCTGGCTTAAATGGACTATAATCATAGGGTCATAAATGTAGGGCTGCAAGAATCTCATAGTCTATTTACTCCAATCAGGTTATTTTACCTATGAGGAAACCATTGCCCAAGAATGTTAGGTTACTTACCCAAGTCACACAGATAATAATTAACAGAGGAAGGATTTTAATCCAGTTCCTCTGAATCTAGAACAAGCGCTCATTCCACTCTACCAAGGAGCCTTGAAGTCACTTGAGTTGGACTTTAAAAAAATCAGTAGGAATTAGACAAATGAAGAAGACATATACCAAGCACTGGGAAGAATGAGAACCAAGTTACAAAGACAGGACAACACAGATCAGGCTGATGGGACAAAGTAGTTCTATTTCACTCTTTCAGCATCTCATGTAATCTATGGCATATCCACACTGACTAAATTGTAACTCAGTGCAGTGAGTGGTTTCTTTCTGTACCTGTCTTTGTATTTCACTCACATATTAGGAAAAGTTTGTTCTCTCTACCTTTGTTCCCTCAGGACCCAGGACAATGTGCCCTATTCATTATAACAGTTCACACCCTGACTGATGTTGATGATAATAAAGATAGTCTGACTTCATTCTGCCTCTCCAACTTTATCTACCACATGTCTGAGGTGGAACACTGGGTCATAATAAGTGATTACCATCACCTGAACATCTCATTTATTCCCACCTTCAGCTTTACCTCCTGTTCTTCCTCCTTCCTCTTTCTCTATTGGAATCTTCTTTCCTTCCAGGTTTGTTGCATCCATGAAATCATTCCTGAGAATTCCAACTCATTATTGATGTTGCTTTTCCTTGAATTCATGTAGCAAGCACTGTATCTACCAATCATTTGACACTTAACGTATACTCATTTGTATTAATTATGTAGTTTCATGCATTCTTGTTTTGTCTCTACAGGGAAATTGTAGACTCTTTGAAAGCAGGACCCACGGAGTTATTTGACTTCTTCACAGGGCCAAGCCAACACAGTGTTGAGCACACAGTGGATTACCTATTGAATTGAATTAGGCTTCACACTGAATGTTCATGGAAATATATTAGTAATTAACTATATATTAAACCATTAGATTTTAACTGCAAGGCAATTAGCATTAAAAATAATTGATTCCATTATGGTTATACTAATTTTACAAAGTGAAAAATGTTTATAATTTTCTTTAGCAGTATAGATTTCCCTTTATTCCAAGGTTAATAGTCTCTAGTAAGGCAACCCATGTAAACATGTTTCTACAGAATTGGACAATGAAGAATTTAGAGTTAGCCTTGATGCAAACATAGATCTTTTCAATCTAAAGTTAAAAATTGGTTTTGTCTGAAAAATCATTATTACTTGAAGTAGAAGGGAATATATTGAGAAGTAGACAATATTCTAGTTTTCGGTCTATGGTTGTCTTTTCTATGTATTTGAAATTCCCACATACAATTAAGGAAGAACAAACCTCTCTAGCCAAAACTCGAGCTATTGTGAAGAATCAGATCCAGAAGCTTTTCAGTATTTCCAGAGCTACTGTTAACTTCAGAAGGAGAGGTTTTAATTCATTTAAAAACCTATTTTTAGCTGAGTACTAGAGGCAAAAGGAGTCAAAGAAAACTGTTTTTGTGCTTTTCCTAGGACTTTTCAATGAAAGATCGTCATATGCTTTTAACGTGTTTGCTGGTACATGAAGAAATTAAACTACAGAGAGGTTCCTCCAGGGCACTAATATGGGACTAATGGAAAGCTCAAGGATGTACAAATCATAATTATATTCTGACCCTTAGGTGCTGCTTTATGTAAAATTCAGTCAGCAATTTGTCATACATAAATTCTTATGACTTTCTGTGGGTTTTATACTGGCATTTGATATAAATAGATCAATTCAATAAATATTAAGCAAGCACTTATCCAGGATAATGGCAGCTAGGTGGCGCAGTGGGTAACGTGCTGGGCATGCAATCATGAAGATTCATCTCAATGAGTTCAAATGTTACTTCAGACAATATGTGTGTGACCCTGGGCAAGTCACTTAGTCTCTCTTCTTTCGGTTTCCTCATCTGTAAAATGAATTAGAGAAGGAAAAAGTAAACCACTCCAGTATTTTTGCCAAGAAAGCCCCAAAAGGGGTCACATAGAGTTGGACATGACTGAAAAGTGACTGACTACAAAGCACGATCATTAATAAGAACTTCCAGTGTCTATATGTTTCATGTGTTTTAGGTAAATCTATATGCTAGCCTGAGGTGGGATTATAGTGGCAATGCAAAGGAGCATGGACATGAAACCTGATAATATGTGGATGCAAACTTTAGTCCTTTGGCAGGATCTTTACAAGTATTTGTTTCTCTTACTTTATGATTCCTGGCACCACAATATGGTGCCATTACGTCAGTCTTAGAGAATAAGGGATACTAACATTGACTAATTACACAAACAATTTTATTGTTTTCCCAGTGAATGGATGCAGGTGATCTTTTTCATTGAGAGTTTCTTCCTTTTATGATCCTGACATGAACACTGACTCTTTCCATAGATGCTTGTTTATTGTTCCTCATTGCCTGAAACCCATTATCCTTTCTCATGTCTCTTCATTTCTGACCCTATCTCCATCTGCCCCATACCTGTTTCTCTTCAATGTCACTTTCCCCAGCTCCATTTTCCATAGGTCATTTTCTACTTCTTGCTTTCCTCTCGTCCTTGAACTAGACACTCATCACTTCAATGGTTATATTTTCTGCTTTGGATTTAATGTCCCTTCCATTACTTCTTGCCCACATAATTTATTCATAGTCTGCGGGCCACATAGGTGAATTTCTTTTCCCAGCTTGAATTTCTGACTGTGTGTTCTAGCAGCACCCAGAGAGCTGAGGAAGCTGTTTTTCTTCACTTCTTGCTCCAGATATGTAAGGGAAAGCCTCGAGAGAAGGCTGTTCTTGTTCTTGAGGAAGGGAAGCAGCAGGGACTGACTTAGGGAGGCTGGTCACATCTCATATGTATGTTTTCATAACATTGTTGTCAGTCAATGAATCAATAATCATGTATTAATCTCCTTCTCTGAACTAGGCACTTTTTAAAGCAGTGGAGATATTCAGAGGAAAATGAAACAGGCCCCGTCTTTAAGGATCATACATGATATTGAGGATCTTATGTTTTATAATCTTATAAGCTCTTAAAAGGCAAGGAGGGATATTAGGCAATATCTAGTTAGGTGTCTCACTGTGGTGCTCAGTTCTGTGCCATATTAAATAACGTGCATGATGGAGTCTGGACATGTGACTTCATTGCTAGCGAAGTCCAAGTACTGGAACTTTCTTTGCTGATGCAGATCAGCAAGTTGTTTGTAATTTATAGATTTAGGATAAGCTAGTTAATACATATTGGTCATCCCTGCTACCTAAAACTGATGGATCACCTGGGGTTGGGAGTTCTGAGATGCAGTTGGGGTTAGCTGATTGATTACCTGCATTAAGTTGGGCATTATATAGTGAGCCTTGGGGAATGAGGGCCTACCAAACTGCTTCAGATGAGATAAAGTGACTAAGATTGAAAACAGAACAGATAAAATCTCCTATGCCAATTAGAATAAGATCTAATTCATGAGAAGTTTCTGGATAATGGGGAGTTCAAGTTTTACTATATATTTTAAGTGAATAAATAAAAAAATGAAATAGATTAATTAATTAATGTATATTCTTAGTGAGTGCTTTGTGGTTACTACAGGATTAAGATAATATTTTTGTGGTCATGCAACCAAGATGTCATAATTCATGTATTAGTGATTACATGGCCAGCCATCCCTCTACTACACTACGCTATTTCAACCATATGATATACCACTATCATCTATCTATCTATCTATCTATCTATCTATCTATCTATCTATCTATCTATCTATCTATCTATCCATCTATCCATCCATCCATCCATCCATCCATCCATCCATCCATCTATCCATCTATCTATCTATCTATCTATCTATCTATCTATCTATCTATCTATCTATCTATCATCTATCTATCTATCTATCTATCTATCCATCTATCTATCATATAATTTATCATATCATAAGTCACCTTGATACCTTATACAGGCTAGAAGACACTTAGAATATTCACATGCCTTGTATAATTTGTGATATTCCTTATTGCGGCAATCAGCCATAATAGCTTTAATACAGAGGTAGGTTATGATTACATGTAAAATAGTGAAATTATCTTTTTCTTACTGAAAACCTATAAATACAGCTGATTGTAGTCTTCCAAATAAAAATGAATCACCATTTTAGTTTGAAAGCTAAAGAGTTGAAGCTCCTTTTTTTTTTAGTCACTTGCAGTAAACAATCTGTAAAACCCAACCTTTCTGATCCATTGTGGTTTTCTGGGGGACCAATTATTCTTAAATGGTCTCACTGAGCTTTATCTTCAAGGTCAATAGCTCTGGGTTGTAGAAACCTCTAGTACCCTTCTGTTAAAAAACAAAACCAAATGACTGCAGCCTTTTGTTGTATATCTGCATTTTTGCATTTTTGTCTGCCAATCTCTGTTCCCCCTGCTTTATTAAGATTTTCTCCCCTCTGTTCTAAACTGTCAATTTCTTGTCAGTTCAGTTTTTCTTTTCTCTCCAAATCACTTTTTGTTTTCTTTTATTAAGTCCCTAACCCAATCAGGGGTGTTGTAATTATTCTATTCTCATTTCAGGAGCCCTAGTTATTTAAGTCTTATTCATTTATCCTAGAGAATTCTCAATTTCTTTAATCATACAGTATTTACTTACTGTATTGAGACCTTTTGTTTGTTGGTTTGCTCATTTCTATTCTCTTTTTTTCCTGTAAAGTTTTTCTCATTAAGATTTGTTTTACTCCTTTTCTTTTTGGGTCTTGTTCTCTATTTGGTACATTTCCAGCAGTTTGGAGGTTATGAAAGGGCAATGGGCTTGCAAAGAACCATTGACTCAATCATCTTGCTAGAAGTTCCCTATTAAATATCACAGCCTTTAGAATTCCAGGTACGAAGGAAGAATGTCATTCTACTCTAAAGAAATGCAATCTATAGGGAAGAGTCATTAATTTCTCCTCTAATTGACTGGAACTTTTCCAGTTGGATTGGTCTTTTTATTTATTCATATTTTCAACTTGGATAATGGATTATGATTTCTATAATCTATAAATCAAGCAGTTCAAGTCATTTGGATTTTTTCCATATCCAGTTTGCCAAGACTTTTCTTTCACAGCAGAAAAGATATTTTCAATTAGACAGAAATCCTTCCAATGATTTTCTCATGGTCACATTTAGATCCCTAGTACACAGTGTGGATCTGTTAGCGTTAGCACTATTTCCTTCGTCTGCAATAAATTTTAATCAGATGCTTTGTACCCAGTTGTACTCTTGTCTGAAACCATCCAAAGTTCTGTTGTTGCCAGGGAAACCATTTCCTTGTTATCTGTGTGTTCCGCATGTCTGTGTCATTTTCTCTCCCTCTCCTCTCTTTCACTCTATTTTTTTTTACCCCCTCGACTATGAGTGGAAACTTTATGTAACACATTTGGATGGATGAAGCACAATCTCCCCTCCTTAGACATAAGTGTTCATTAAAATGATGCAGAACAAAAGTTATAACTGTGACTTATTAATCCTAAATTTGTCCAAAAACAAAACCCTTCTCTACATGCTTTACTCCATGTTTGAGAAACTAAGGTGTATATGTGAAGTTTTTTTTTTTTTTTAATTTTCCAGCTATATACTTGGGTGCTGTGAAGTTCTACAACTGCCCTTTGTCTGAATGAATTTATCCTGCTGCTTTACGTATGACCACAAAGGCGAAAGGGACAAAAAAGAGCAGCAAACGTAAGAGAGAACTTTAAATAGACCAACCTATCCAGGGCCTTACAACATCCAAACCTTTCCTTTTCTAATGAAAGTGTTCCTTTGGCCAACTCCTTTGCAAGATTTAGTTGTGTAAATCCTTCAGAAGAAAAATCGCAAGAGTCCTTGGACTGTGGAATTGATTTCCTCCTAACAAGCTGTCCAGGCTTAACATATTCAACTGTACCACAAACAGGATTTGGCATTTATGGATCTACCAACCAAGGATGTGAAAGTACCTAGTACTTTCAACACCCAGGAAGACCTAGTATCTCTTAGTGGTAAAGAAGTTGAAGTATGTCCTTTAGATAAAATCTCCTGGTATATATGTACACTCCTGGTATATATATATATATATATATATATATACACACACACACATATATACACATGTACACACATACCACATGTGTCTATGCATACAGACATACACATGTATTCATGTGCACACACACACAAACACACTCTTACTCTTCCCCAGGAAACACTAGGAAATTTATCACAGTGCAAAATTTTCTATTGGTAGCTTAAGCCCTTTGAATTTTCAGAACTCCAAGCCCCACTAGGTCACCTAGGGGGTATTTAAGAGCTCTTACCTTAATGAGACAAACTTTACCTTACCCTGGCATGCAAATAAGCAAGAGTTACTCGTATACTTCTTTCATTCCCTAAGTGTAGTAGGCTGAGGGTCGGAGAGGAAAGTCCTCCCGGAAGTCAGCCTTTTCAGCCTGTCCCTGTTACTCTGTGCTCCTTAGAGTGTTCCTGGTGCCTGTGTGCATTGCAGGTCTACCTTCCCTCCTGATGTCAGGTCCATCAGTTTCTCACAAAGTGATTTTTCTGATATTCCCCCAATTCCTTGCCTTTTCCAGTAGTTCTTAAGTTCCTAACAGTTGGTTAATTCCATTGTGTTCTTTTTTAAAAACACTTTTCCTTGTGGCAGAGTCCCTCCTGAGCCATATGATCCTTTTATAAAATAATTTCCTTTTTAAATAATTCCCCTTAAACATAAACCTTGAATTGACCCAAGAGGTCTTATTATCATATAGAAACCTCAGAAGCCATATGTCTACCCCCTTAGTTTTACAGATGAGGAAACTGAGGCCTTAAGAAATTAAGTAATTTGGACAAGGATGCACACCCATCATCATCAATATCATTAACAATAGTCGTTTATTTTTTACTATGTACCAGACGCTGGACTAAGAAGAAAAGCAAAAATGTTCCGAATTTCCTTGACGTAACTCACACTCTAATGGAGGACACAACATACATGTAGGAAGCATCTGAAGTAGGATATGAGCTGCAGAACCAGTGCTGGAAGTGTTCTGTTGCAAAGATCTGATTGGTAAAAGGAACCAGAGGCTCAGAGAAGGAACTTAACATCCCCCAAATCACACAGTCACAGGAGGGCAGTCAGAACGCAGGTTCTCCTATTGCCAATTTAATGTTATTTTACAGTGTACTCAAAAAAGGAATCTATATTAGAGGCAATACCATTTTTGAAGTTATTGAAGGATGAGTTTTCAAGGTAGCTATAAGAGGTGTGGCAGATTGTGAAGTGGACTATCGGAGGGGGTACCCCCACTGATGTAATAATCATGGAGGCCTCAGAATACTGAAATAAATGTTGCTAGCATCTGTACTCACCTTGGAGAATTAAGACTTGAATTCAAGTCTATACCCAAACATTTAGTAGTTATATGACATCTGACTCATGAAATGATAATGCTAATACTTCTGTTATTATTATTAATAGTGGCCTATATTTATAGAGCACTTTCTAGCTCATACTTTTATTTTGAGAAAAATGATTTCTGAACTTTAGAGTGCTACATATTGTTTGAATTGGTATTATTTTTTCTTCTACTAGTACAAATAAATAAAATAATAAAAAGAAAATGTGATTTTCTTGTTTTGTTTTCTTCCATATAGCTTTCCACTTTTGCTTATTGGAATATTTTATACACAGAAAAATATGTATACAAATATATATTTAACCAGACCTCTTATTTCATCATTTTCAATCCTCACTATCCAGTGAGTTCTACCAATAGACATATTTTCCTTTATCAGGGTAGAACAGCATTTTATCTTCAACTTAAATCTTTAGAGGACTGCTATAGCACCAAGACGTAAAGTGACTTGTGCAAGGTCACACAGACAATATAGATCAAAGGCAAGACTTCTGCCCAGGTCTTGTTGATTCTAAAGTCAACTCTTTGTGTACTATACCATACTGTTTCTCATGAATAAAAATGACTATAAATTATGTTATACATCTAAAATATATCACATATTTTTAATTTTTCTCTCTAAATGTACTTTTAAACACTTGCTGTTTTTTTTTTTTTTTAGAGAATCTTGGAATCGTTTTTCTTTGTTCTAATTGTTGTTCCTTTTACCTTCACTTTCTATTTCTTTGACATGGTCAATAAAACTGGAGAAAATAAAAACAAAAAGAATAAAGTTATAGGAGTCTACGATATATCTTTCCACTGAGTTTTTACTTTGCCAAATTAGACCTCATTACTATTAGCACTAAATGCAAAAATCATGCTAGTTTAGTTATAGTTATCCTATTGATTTTTCTCTGGATGAATAAATCTCTGTCAGTAGTTCCATGCAAAATCCACTTTAGTAAGGTTTAGAGAAGAATTTTTGCCTAGAAAAAAAATTGCAATGTCCCTTTCCCTTTCCAGTTAGAACCCTGCACTAACAAAGACTTAATCTAGAAAGACAGGTAAGTGTAAGTAAATATATATATAGGACTTAATGAGGTACATTTTTTTCACATGTGCACAGGGGTAGAGTGGGCAGGAGGGAATGAATGCCTTTTTGTGATCTCATGGAATTTTAAAACTAGAAAGAAACTCAGTAATTATTTGATGAGATAGAAGCTTCTATAGTCATTTTCATTCTAAGTGCAACACTAATATAATACAGTTTCCATTTCACATATAGTAGCTATGACAAATCATATACTCAAAATTAGTTTGAAATTGTTACTGGTATATCTATCATACATTAAATAATAACAAAAAAATCTTTTTAGTTGAGATGATGGTAACTTCAACTTATTAGTTGTTACAAATGCAGGAGAAAGAGAAAGGAGATTGTGTAAATTATCTGTAAAAATTCAGTTTGAGTTTTCAGAACTTTAATTAATTACCTGAAAATGACTGTCTGGAGTTGAACCAAAAGCTGTCTCATCAACATGCAGCTTCAGTGTTGTGGAGGAAGGTGAAGAGGAAAGATCCTTCCTTAGAAATAGGACACCAGAAAAAAAAATATTGGAGAGAAGCAGTTCAGGAAAGAAGGAAGAGAGACATCTTGTGGATAGCACCAATATTTTACATACAAAGCTTTATGTATGAATAGATAAGCTTCTTATGAAGAAATCATCTTTTATATATATTCTGCTTTGCTCACTATATAATTTGCTTTTAAGTTTGATGCAAGGTTGTTAGCCTTTACTTCCATATAATTGTTGAATCTGCCTTTTATAGGTATACCTTTTATATCTTAGGCTAGGTGTTAGGAGGCAAAAAAGAAAAGTAAAAGGTGCTATCCTGAAACTAACATGTTTGCAACCTTTCTTGAGAGATAATGGTTGCTCAAATGAAACAATTAGCAAAGAATACAATGTCTAATCAAGGGCAAAGCTATATATATATATATATATATATATATATATATATATATATATATATATATATATAGCACACCTTTGAGCTGAGGTTCAGAGAAATATTTTTAGAAGTCATCAATTATGGCTTGAGTTCTCACTGATCCATCTCACTGATCCATCAGACCATGTCAAATGAGACAGAAAAAAGGCATTTAATTAAAACAGAATAGCAAGGTAAATGGCAAAGAACTTAAACAGATAATAAATATTCCCTTCAATCCATTAAGTAGAAGGTAAGCTAGTAGGGGGCAGAGACTTTCCTGCTCTCATCCCCTTCCCCTTCCTCTTCCTTCTCCTCCTCCTCTTCTTCTTCCTTCTCCTTATTTTTCTCCTCCTTCTCTGTCATCAAATGAGATAATCTATTTAAAGCACTTTGCAAACCTTAAATTGTAATAAAAATATTTTTGTTGTGATTATTATTGTTGTTTCTATTAATTTTGGTGATCTTATCTGCTGCTCTGGGTTCAATTACTTTTTTGCATATGACTCAATCTTGTCCATTCCTATTTTATCTACTGAGTTCCAATCCCTCATCACCAACTGCTATTTGGACAGTTTCAACTGGATGTCAAATAGGCAAACTCAACATACCCAGAATAGATTTCATTATCGCTCCACTTCCCCAAACTTACTCTTCTTCCATTTTACTGTTACAAGCATCACCATCTTTCCAGTCACTGAAGTTCAAAACTTTACTGTTGTCCTTGACTTCTCACTCTCATTCACTCTACATATCCAAATTATTGTCAGATTTTTACATTTCCACATTTACAACTCTTACGTATATTTTTTTCCTTTCTATCATAATGCATAACCACTCATAAAGTCACTTAATACTGATATTCATCACCTTTTTTAACTTATTATAATATTCTATTTTTACCTATTGAAATAATGCCTTTGGGGGGAAGCTACGTGGTGCAGTTAATAGAGCACCAGCTCTGGAGGTGCAAGGACTGAGTTCAAATTTGGCCTCAGATACTTAACATTTATAAGATGTGTGACCTTGAGCAAGTCATGTAACCCCAATTGCCCTGTCTTCTCCTGCCCAAAAAAAGACCAAAACAAAAAAAAAGAAAAGAAATAATGCCTTGTTGTGATATCACAAGGAAATTAAGGGAGCATGGAATATTTTAGTTTTCATATCTGTGGATAAGGCAAGAATTTATTACCAAACAAGAAATAGAGGGCATTATAGAAGTAAAATGGGTAATTTTTATTAAACTTAAAAAATGTTTTGCAGAAACAAATCCAATGCAGCCAATATTAGAAGAAAAGCATAAAACTGGCGGTGGTGGGGGAGAAATTTCACAGTAATATCTTTCTAATTAAAGGACTCATTTCTCAAATATATAGAGAACTGAGTCAAATCTACAAAAACAGAATCATCCCCCAATTGATAATTGATCAAAGGATATGAATGGGCAGTTTTCAGAAGAAGAAATCAAAGCTACCTATTGTCATGAAAAAAATGCTCCACATCACTATTGATTAGAGAATGTTTCCCTTCTCAACATAGTTAATATAGAAATACATTTTGCATGACTACACATGTACAGATTATCTCAAATTGCTTACCTTCTCAATGAGGCTGGAAGGGATTGAGGGACAAAAATTTAAAATCAAATTTTTTTCTTAAAAATGAATGGTAAAATCATTTTTATATGTAATGGCAAAAAATATAAAAATATTTAAAAATGCACAGAAAAAATAACCCCCTGTTTTGAGTTCTTGCCTCAAATGTCTGTCCATTCCATTCTATCTGCTATATAGCTGTCAAAGTGATTTTCCTAAAGTGTAGGTGTAGTCATGGCATTCCTTGCTCAATAAATTCCAGTGACTCCCTACTACCAGTAAGATCAAGTATAAACTCATCAATTTGGAATTTATAACCTCTTTATGACTTTCCTCTTTCCATTCTTTTCTTCCTCTATTATACCTCTTCTCAAACTCATGCTCTAGCCATACCGACCTACATGTTTGTCCACTCACATCAATCATCTATCTCTTTGCCTTTGTCCTGTATGTTCCTGATGCCTGAAATATCCTTTTTCCTTAGCTCTACCTATCAGAATCCTTGTATTTTATTTCAAGATTCAGCTATACTGTCCCATTCTAAATAAAAATTTTCCTGATTATTCATCCCCCATCCACCACTAGTATACTACCTTCCCAAATTCCAATACATTTATTGTGTATATATTGCATTTCCCATACTTATATATGTACATATTATCTATTCCCTTAGAATATAAGCTCATCAAGGGCATAGACTATGTTCTTTTTATCTGTGTGTATTTACAATTCATCAGAGTGCCTCATATTTAGCAGGCACTTAATAAATGCTTACTGATTGATGTATCCCTCACATGGAAGGAGAGGAGCATAATCAGAACAATTCATACTGCAATTGCTCAAGGCCAAATTTTGGCCTTCTGTGTCACTGTTTTCCACACCAAACTCAGACAAGAATCTTGTGGGTCTTTTAAAATTTCCAATGCGGGCAGTGGCTTCTCAGGCGATCAGAATCTGTGCCAAGTGGCAGATCCCTGTGGGCAGAGGTGTCTGTGAAATGTGGTCTAGAAAATCCAGTTCTCTCCCCTAGCCCCAAACATGGAACTCACTTTGCATTGTGGGAAATTGAGGTCAAACACATATCTGTTACAGATGGCATTAAATTTAAAATGTTACAGGAGTTCAGTGAAGGGTGGGGGCTTGAGAGATCAAAAAGGACGGAAAGGTTGGATGCCCATATCACCTTAGTATTTAGAGATTTTTATAAGCTATTTTTCTAAGAGGACATAAAATTGACTTTTTTTCTTATTAATTTGACCTAGTTGGGTACTTTTTTCTGGGAAACATAAAAAGTCATGCCGTTTTTTCCTCAAAACCTTTACCAGACATAGTATTATTGACTTCAAGCCTGGAAAGGAATTTTCCTAATCTCATGTATCAAGTTAATACTCTAAAGGTCTGGGTTAAAAGCAGTCATTCATTAATATAAATTTTATACCTTCTATTGCAAATAGCATTAACTATTAGTCTTCAGAAAGCCCTTTTGTGATGCCTCTCTAGTGATCAGTGGTAGAAATTACTTGCTTTAAAGGTAAGGAATCTGATCAGAGTGACCAGTAAATAAATTACTGAAATTTTCCTTACGTATATGCTCACATACATTTTCCTTCATCCTATTTGTGATAACAATCTGATTCATGTTTTGGGGGACCACTAAGTATCCTAAGATATTCTGGCAAGAGGTTTCATCTTGTGTCAAAATCACAGGAGAATATCCATTTTATATTTAGCCACATGTTCTTTCTTGGGACCTCCTGATATTTAACTCTCAGGTACTTCAGAAAAAGACTATATACTTGCTCTCATTTGCGAATTCTTGGTTCTAAAATTTATACATTTCTAAAACAATGAAGCCAGGACAAAATGTAAACATACTAAAACTTTTTTTTTCATCAAGATGGAGGTTGGTGTGGTAGAGAGAGCATGGACTGGACTATAAGCATTCCTGTACTGTAATCTTGTATAAGCCAATATAAGTATAATGGCTTTGTTACTCAGTTTCTTCATCTCCAAAATGGCTATTGACATAAATGTCTTTTTGAGTTCTAAAATCCTATAATTCTATGATTGTGTTCTTTTTATGCATAATGGGTCACAAAGTTCTGAGAAATCATATCTCATTGGTCAGTATTCTACATGACATAGCTATTCAAATAAATGTTCTCTGGACATAGGTTGTCTCTAAACCCTATAAACTTAATGATTTTCACTGACTTTGCAAAGCTTCAAAATGTTTATAAGAGAGTAGTCTCTAGACAGCTCTTGATTCTCATCAAAAGGTATCACAACTCATTCATTTCCTATAGCCTTTCCTGAAGAGAGAGAACCGATATCTAAAGGAAGTAGATTGTTGTTGTTTGTCCTTTGTTCTTGAAGAGGATCAATGATATCAGGACACTGATGTCTTGACTTGCAAGTGAATTGATTTAAGTGAAGCTGGGCTGTGCAAAGTCCACAGCCTCACTCTCTCCTCTAGAGTCATCTGGGTACAGTGGAAAGACATAGATCAAGATGACTGGAGAAAGGAAGTAAATAGAAAGGCAGGGGAAATGGCTAGAGGAGGGGAGAAAGATTTGGAGGGAGAAAAGAAGAAAGAGAAAAAGGCAGAAAGAATAATAGAAATCTGGATTTAAATAGAATAGTTTCCTAGACATGCCAAATACATTGGGAATATCACAGTGATGAGATGCCACAAATAGCACAGAGTAGGCATATTATTGAAGTGATAATCAATAATTAACCTAGGTTTGGCTACCCAGAGAGTATGAGGGTCTTATTAAATATGGGAGCAGAAGATTTTCTCCAAAGCAGTTATTTATATTCCAATTATTCAGGGAGGTAGTATATTATAGTGGAAGCTAGGCAATAAATGACTCCTAGTTCTTCCATTAACCAGCTATGTAATCATGGGACAATCAGCTAACTTTTCTAACTTCCTCATAAATCAAACGAGTGAATTGTATTAGAGGATCTCCAATGTCCTTTCCAGTTCTAAAATTCACTGACGTGATGTGGAAGAGATTGGTTGGTGCACAAAGTACTCAACTTGAAATTAGATGACTAAGGTTTTACTCTTTCCTTACTTCCTGTATAAGCTTGAACAAATCAGTTTATAGATATCATTTTCTCCTCTGTAAAGTAGGAGGCTGGAATAAACTCAAACTTCCCTTCCAACTATTAAACTTAAAAAAAAATTAAAGTCTCCTCCATTTGACCTTCACAGGTTCCTACACCAATTAATTATTGTAGGGGAAGCCATGAGCATATCTGGATATGGAGAACTGTGGGACATGGGGAGAAGCAAACCCTTCCAGGTTAAGAGTAAACATGAGAAGGATAATGCATACCTGGCAGATGGGGAAGGCAAGGGATGGGGACCCTTGTCACACTAAAATAACAGTAAACCTGAAAGTTGAAATACACTGTACTTTGTCACTTACCAGCTAACTTATTTCACTTCTTCCTCCAGTGGTCCAGTGCTGTCTGATTAGCTGTTTCACTGGCAAATGAAAGAAAAATCCATAGTATTAACCTGTCATATTACTTTTTTTTACTCTGGCACATACAATCGGCACAATTGCACATTGAAATAGACTTCCAGTGGGCTGCTTGAAACTATTGCTTTTCTATGGGAAATTAAACAGGGAGCTGCTTAATGCTCCTTGTTAGTTTTTTAATAAAAATGAAAGTGAGAAGCCATCTGCACCAGGAGCAAATGACTGCTAGACCCCACGGCTATGCTCAAAGCAAAGAGGAGGAATGAAAATGGGCATCTCTTCAAAACTTGGCTGCAGCAATGGCTTTGTGGGACCCCTCCCACTGAGGCCCTATTAAATTGCCTCCCCAAATGTTGTTTAGAGGTTACACTGAACTTGGAGAGGCTTCTCCTGGGATCATTAGGCAGCTCTCAATTCCATTTTCTAATAAAATATTGAAAGTTACCTTTTAGGGGCACAGCAGCAACTATTGAATTAGCAGGGCTTGAGCTGTGTAGAGAGTCAAGAGAAAGAGAGAAAGGACTTGGAAAGCAGCAAGGAAGCCCATAAAGGAATGGAGAGAGGGAGAGAAGGGTGTTGAAAGGACTATGGGACACATTAGAATCATAGTTAAAAAGAAGGAAATGGTGGCGATCAGAAAAGTCCAGAAAGTTTAATTTTTGTACTCTATTGAATTTGTAGAAGCAGCATGTCATAGTAGACAAAGAGGTAGCCTCAGAGCTGGGACTAGGTTTAAATTCCAGCTCTATAATACATAGTATACATATACATATACATATATATATATATATATATGTATATATATATATATATATATATATATATATGTAGTACAGTGATTCAGGGCAAAGTCACATAACCTCAGTGTATCCTGGGTGACTCTGCAATACTGTAAATTACAGGATAGTTGCTAATCTGTGTTACTAGAGAGCAGTTTTTCATTGGGTTCCTTATAGCAATGAAATTATGTATCTAGGCCAAAACAAAGGTCAAAGGTCTACAAAGTACATTCTTTACAACAACCATGCAAGGTGGGAAGTTTAAGCATTTGTTGTTCAGTTATTTCAATTATGTCTGATTCTTCTTGGTGAAGATACTGGAGTGTTTTGCTCGTGCCTTTTCCAGCTTATTTTACAGATGAGGAAACTGAGACAAGCAGATTATGTGACTTGCCTATGATCACACAACTAATAATTATCTCAGACTGGATTTGAATTTCTATCTTCCTGACTCCAGGCCTGGCACCTAACTGCCCCAGTATAAGCATTATTATTCCATTTTTAAGTCAGCGAGATGATACATTGGATAGAATGCTGGGTCTAGAGTGAGGAAGACCTAAGTTCATCCATCCTTAGACACTTATAAGGTATGTGACCCTGAGCAGGCTACTTAAGCTCTTTATGTCTCAGGTTCCTCTACCGGAGAATGGGGATAATAGCAACATGGTACCTGGAACATAGTGGTCCTATATAAATGCTTATTGCCTTCCCCCTTATTTTATAGGATGGGAAACTGAAACTTAGAAAGAGTAAATGTGACTTCTCCATACTCCTATAGCTAATAAATACCCCAAACTAGAAATTAAATCTCAAACTCTTGACTTCAGAAAATTAAAAGTGAAGAGAGGGTTAAAGGGGCTTGAGGTAGATTTCAGTGTGGGAAATCTTAACTTTGATAGGCAGAACAAGGAAGGAACAGAGAAGGAAAGATTAATGGATCATGTTCCCCAAGTAGAGAGAAAAGGAAAAGATCAAGGTCACAGGTGGAAGGAAATTCCCATCATAATGAAAGCCCTATGCATTCACTGAGACTAGAAGTACATTGGAATGTAGACATATAGAAGTTTAAATGAATGCAGTAGAGGAAGTCAAGGAAGCTCAAGTCACTTTCTTGGTCAACTAGATGAAGCCATCAGCTGACAGAAGGATTTGTGAGGGATTTGGAAGTGAGATCTTGTTTCTTTCTTTCCCTCCCTCCCCCTTCATAAATCTATTTTGTTTTTTTCCAATTGCATGGAAAGATAGCTTGCAAAATGCACTTTTATAAGATTTTGTATTGGAAATTTTTTCTCCCTCCTTCCCTATCATTCCCCTTCCCCAAGACTGTATGCAATCTGATATAGGCTATACATGTACAGTTATATTAAGTGTATTTCCACATGAATCATTTGATGAATGATGAATCAAAACAAAAGGGAAAAAACATGAGAAAGAAAAAAATAGAAACAGTATGCTTTTATCTGCATCCAGATTCCATAGTTCTTTCTCTGGATGTGGATATCATTTTCCATCATGAGTCTTTTGGAACTATTTTAGGTCATTGCTTTACCAAAGAGAGCAAATCTATCAAAATAGGTCATTGCACAATGTTGCCTTTACTGGGTACAATGTTATCCTGATTCTTTTCACTTCACTCAGAATTAGTTCATGTAAGTCTTTCCATTTTTTTCTGAAATCCTCCTGCTCTTCATTTCTTATAATGTAGTAGTATTCCATTATATTCATATACCACAACTTGTTCAGCCATTCCCCGACTAATGGGCATCCCTTCAATTTCCAATTCTTTGTCACCACAAAAAGAGCTGCTGTGGATTTTGTACATGTGGATCCTTTCCCCTTTTTATTGATTTCTTTGGGACAAAGACCTAGTACTGATATTGCTGGATCAAAGGGCATGCAGAATTTGGTTACCCTTTGGACACTGTCCCAAATGCCCTCCAGTTGGATCAGTTCACAACTCCACCAACAATGCATTAGTATTCCAGTTTCCCCACATCTCCAATATTTATCATTTTCCTTTTCTGTTATATTAGGCAATCTGATGGGTGTGAGGTGGTACCTCAGAGTTTTTTTTTTAATTTGCATTCCTCTAATCAATAGTGGTTTAGAACATTTTTTTTTCATATAACTACAGATAGCTTAAGTTCTTCATTTGAAAACTGCTTGTTCATATCCTTTGACCACTTATCATTTAGGCAATGACTTGTATTTGTACAAATTTGACTCATTTCTCTCTATATTTTAGAAATAAGAGCTTTACCAGAAACATTGGCTGTTAAAACTGTTTTCTAACTTTCTGCTTTACTTCTCATCTTGGTTTCAGTGGCTTTGTTTGTGCAAAACCTTACATGATATAATCAAAATTGTCCATTTTACATTTCATAATATTCTCTATCTCTGGTTTGGTCATAAATTCTTTCATGGATGCCTTCTTTCTTTTCCTTTTTTTTGTTACCAAGTAGTGGCATAACTTTGGAGAAGTGACTTCTGAGCTTTAGTTTTTTCACCTGTAAAATGAAGGAATTGAATTGGATTATATTTTAGGTCCAATTCAGATCTAGCATTCTAATTTTGCTTCACTGAACATATAAAGAATTTTTTTTAATTGGAAAAGCAAAACAAAACAAAAAAAAAATCCTGTATGGAAATCAAGAAGACAGCGGTAAAAATGAACAAACCATTAAAATCTCAAACAAAGAATTAGTCTCCTGGTCCCAGGCTCCCAGTTAATCTCAAGGACCACAATCTGCAGGTTATGCCCTTGATTTTAGTGCTCTTCTACCTAGGTTACAACCTTTTCCTCAATCCTCAACTCAATCTCCATGATGAGTGTTTTGCCCTCAGGTTTTTCAGCCTCAGGTCAGGAGCAGAATCAGTTTAAATGATGGTCTATCTACCATTTAAAGTGTTCTCCACTCCACAGCCTAGATGGCAGAAGTCAGGCCAGACTCCATGGTCACCAGCTCCACAGGGTTCACTACCAAGGCCATGTTGCAAAAAGCTTTCCATTCCCCCTTCCCCTATTCTTCATGGCAGCTGAGCTCAGCAGCTTCAAGGTGGATGAGGGTTTTATGGTCACTGAATCAAGGGAGATAGTCTTGGTAGAACAGACTATGGTGACATAGGGGAAGAACTGGGAGACAAAAGGAAGTGTGTGGACAGTCACAGGGCTAGAGCCCTGACTGAGCGTAGCCATGGGGAGGTAGTTCATGGATAATGACTGACCCATTGGCATTATGGCAATAAAGTAGAATGAAATAAGTAACAACATTGCACTTTCACTTGATTTATCAATTCACAGATGTTGGTGGAGGGAGTCTGACTACAATTATTGATTACTCCCTATGAACTTTTCTATTTTTACCTTTCAAATATTAAAGTTATATTTGAAGGGGATTTTGAAAGAAAGTATGATTGCTGGGAAGAGATTTGGGGGAATTAGGAATCTTTCCATAGGAATATTTATGTGTATAGTGGATGAAGCACTGGGATGAGAGACAAGACTGGAGTTCAAATCCAGCCAGCCTTGGATACTTGTTAGCTGTGTGACCCTCAGGAAGTCACTTAATCCTCTTTTGCCCCAGTTTCCCCAATAGTAAAATGGAGATAACATTAGCACCTTCCTCACAGGGTTGTTGTGATGATCAAATGAGATATTTGTAAAGCACTTCGTATGTTACTGACACATAGTAGGTATTATACAAATGCTATTCACTTCCTATACGATTATTCTTAACTGTTTCAAATACAAATTCCTCCTACACCAATACAGTAGACTCTCCTAATTTGTGATATTGGTCTGTAAATACTATGAGTCAAACATATTGCTCTAAACATTAGTGCTTTTAGAAAAACACTTGATGTAAAGTGTTTTAAGTCTATTAAAGAAGTGGTTTTATGCAAAATTTGGTTATAGTCTTGTCCTCATATGTCAGTATTATAAAGGATTTCTGCTAGAGTAAGAAGACAGGGGGTAGGTAGGAAGGAACACATCACTTTCATATTGCTGCTCCTTATTAAGTAAAAATCTTGACAGTTCTATCCTTTTTCTACCCAACATTTTCGTGTCATTTTCTATTATACTATGAGAAGTCTTATTTCATTTCAATATCTCTTTGTCTTGAATTTGCAAAAATTCAGCATATTTGAAAATGTCTATAGGGATATCCTAATGTTCTAACAATACTTATTTCTTCAAAGAATAATATCTGGAGAGCTAAAGCCTAGAATGGGCTTAGGCAGCTGATGAATGCTAAGGACAGCAGGGGCATTAAAAAAAGATACATTGGGAGCAAGAGGAAAATAAGAAAAGGAATGGGATTGTCTGGGTGCATAACAGTGGAGAACTCGTGGAAAGATTGAAGTGATCAATTCTTATTTCCTTTCAGTTTCCTCTTGTGGATATTTCCTCTATCCCATAGGCTTCTCAAACTCAACATATTCAAAATAGAAGTTGTTATTATTCTCCCAAAACCCTCCCTTTTCCAAAATTTTCCATTGTTCCCCAGGGCACCATGATCCTCCCAGGTATTCAGATTCAAAACCTTAATATCATCTTCATTTATTTCCTCTCATTTTCTTCCCATAATCAATTTCTTAATAAGTCTTAGAATTTCCTTTTTTTTTCTAATAACACCTCTTGAATACTTTTACTCTTCACTCACAGAGCCTCAGATCTGGTACATCTAAGGCAAACCTGTATCACCTCACTTGGACTATTTTTATAGTCTTCTAGTAGCTCGTCCTACTTCAAGTGTCTCCCTATTCTATTCTATCCACTCATAAGCCAAAGTGATTTTCCTAAAGTGTAGGTCTTAACATGCCTTAACATGATTTCAGAAAAAAAAATATGGACAGACATGCATGAAAAAATAAAGAGTGAAATGAGCAGAATCAAGAGAATGTTATTTATGGTAACAACAATATAATTACTCAATAAAATTTAGTATTTCCATAATACCTTCAGGATCAAAATATGACATCCTTTGTCAATTAAAGTTCTTCTCAATCTGGCCCCTACCTACCTTTTAAATTTCCTTATGTATAATTTACTTTTACACTCTGCTATCCAGCCATAATATCCTCCCTGTGGCTCCTTGGCTATGATATTCCATTGCTTGACTTTGTAACAGACTGTTACTCAGGCAGGAACACACTCCCTGACAACTTCCTATTCTTAGCATCCTTGGCTTTCTCTAAGACTTATTTCTTTGTTTTTAAATGTTTATTTTTAATTTATGGGAAAAAAAACAAGCATGTCCATAACATAGTACAATAAAAAGATGATTTAATATGAAACTGTAAATCTTGTATGTACAACTTGATATTCTTTTCAAATATACAACGAAATTATCATGTAAATTTCTTTTTTTCTTCCCTCCCTCCAACCTAGAGATGATACCATTAAACACAAATAGGTGTGTGTATACACACATATATTTGTAAAATTATTCTACACATACTTCTTTAATCAGTTCTTTCTCTAGATACAGATAATATCTTTCATCATATATCTTTATTGTGAATTTGGGTATTGATAATAGTCAAAATAACTTATTCACTCAAATTCATTCTTAAAACAGTTTTGCTACATACAATGTTCTCTTGGTTTTGTTCATTCCACTCTTCATTATTTCATGCAAGAATTTCCATGCTTTTCCCTAAAATCATTGAACTCATAATTTCTTATAGTACAGTAGTATTTCATCACAATCATATAGCAAATATACTACAATTTGTTTACCATTCCCCATTTGATGAGAATCCTTGCAATTTCCACTTCTTTGCTAGCACAAACATAAATATAGCTACTTTAGAATAAATAGGTTGTTTTCCTTTTTCACTAATTATCTTCAGATACCAAGTAGTGACATTACTGGGTCAATGTGTACAGGTAGCTTAATAACAATTTGGGGATAATTTCAAATTGCTCTCCAAAATGTTTGGATCAGTTCATAATTCTGTCAACTATAAATGTGTCCCAATTTCTTCCACATTCCTTCCAACATTTGTCACTTCCCTCTTCTATTATTTTATTTTAATTTTATGCTTATTTTTAGTTCACAACATTCATTTCCACAAGATTTTGATTTACAAATTTTCTCCACATCTTTCCCCTATCCACTACCCCAGAACAGCAATCCCACTCAATACCCTCCAACATTCCACAAGGGCAAGATGGATCTCCACATGCCAGTGCCTGTATATCTTATTTCCCAGTGCATGTAAAATAATTATATATAATTTGATTTTAAAACATTGAATTCTAGATCCTTTCCTGACTTCCCTCATCACTCACCCTTACTGGGAAGAAAAGCAATGGTTTTATATGTGTAGTTCTGCAAAACATTTCCATAGTGGATATATTGTGAAAGACTGACTATATTTCCCTCCATCCTATCCCACCCCCCCACTTGTTCTGTTTTCTACTTTGACCCTGACTCTTTTCAAAAGTGTGTGCTTCTAACTACCCTCTCCCCCAATCTGCCCTCCCTTCTATCATCCTCCCTCTTATCCTCTTTCCCCCGACTTTCCTGTAGGGAAAGATACCTAGTTTAGTGTGTATGTTATTCCCTCCTTAAGCAAAATTCAATGAGAGTAAGGTTGACCCTTCCCCTTTTGCCTTCCTGTTCTTCCCCTCCATTGTAGCAGTTTTCCCTTGCCTCTTTTATATGAAAAAATTTACCCTATTCTATCTCTCCCTGTCCCCTCATCATATACCTCTCTCACATCTTAATTTTATTGTTTAAATATCATCCCATCCTCATTAATTGATCCTGTGCCCTCTGTCTATGTACACATGTACAAACATATACACACACTCATATATGTATACATATACACTTATACACTCCTATATAGACTGATATACATGCATATATATAGTCATTTATATTCCTTCAACTATCCTCATACTGAGAAAAGTTTCATAAGCTATAATTACCATTTTTCCATATAGGACAGGCATGTAAATAGTTCAACTCTGATAAGTTTCTTATGATTTCTCTTTCCTGTTTCCCTTCTCATGCTTTTCTTGCTTCTTGTATTTGAATGTCAAATTTTTCTATTCAACTCTGGTTTTTTCATCAAGAATGCTTGAAAGGTCTCTATTTCATTGAATGACCATATTTTCCCCTGAAACATTATATTCAGTTTTGCTGGGTAAGTGATTTTTGGTTTTAATCCTAGCTCCTTTGACCTCCAGAATATCATATTCCAAGCCTTTTGATCTCTTAATGTAGAAGCTACTATATCTTGTGTTATCCTGATTGTGTTTCCAAAATATTCAAATTGTTTCTTGTTAGCTGCTTGTAATAATTTCTCCTTGATCTGGGAATTCCAGAAGCTGGCTATAATATTCCTAGGAGTTTTCTTTTTGGGATCTTTTTCAAGAGGCGATCAATGAATTCTTTCAATTTCTATTTTGCCCTCTAGTTCTAAAATATCAGGGCAATTTTCCTTGAGAGTTTCTTGAAGGATGATTTCTAGGTTCTTTTTTTTGCTCATGGCTTTCAGGTAGTCAAATAATTTTTTAATGATCTTTCCTGCATCTATTTTCCAGGTCAGTGGTTTTTCCAATGAGATAATTCACATTGCCTTCTATTTTTTCATTTGTTTGAATCTGTTTAATAGTATCTTGATTTCTCATAAAGTCATTAGCTTCCATTTTGCTCCAATAAAATTCTGAAGGAAATATTCTATTCAGTGAGCTTTTGAAATTCTTTTTCCATCTGGCAAATGCAGCTTTTTAAAACATTCTTTTCCTCATTTGGCTTTTTGGGCCTCTTTTTTCATTTGCATTACTTTATTTTTTAAGTTGTTAATTTCTTCAGTCAGGATGTTGAATTGCTTGTCATGATTTTCTTGCACCATTCTCATTTCTCTTTCCAATTTTTCCTCCACTTCTCTTACTTGATTTTCAAAATCTTTCTTGAGCTCATCTATGTCCTTTAACCAATTCATATTTTTCTTGGAAACTTTTGGTGCAGGAGTTCTGACTTCATTGTCTTCCTCCCATTCCATTTTTTGATCCCTTTTGTCCCCAAAGAAGGAATCTAAGGTTTGATTGCTGTGCTTGCTTTACTTCTTTTGCTTGCTCATATTGCCACTGACTTACTTGACATTTGAGCTTTTTGCCAAAATAGAACTCTGCTTCCAGAAATGAGAGCATTGTCCCAAATCCCTGGGGTTTTTGCAGCTGCCAGAGCTATTAGTTGGGCACCCTCTCTGAAGCCTCTATAGGCTCTGGCACCTGGTCACACATCCCAGGACTTCCACCCAAGACAGTAATCCAGATTCAAGCAAATTAAAGCAACAGTGATTACCCCTCAGCATGGTCTCTTGGTCCCCTTATGACCTGCTGGCCAGGAGCTCTGAAGTGGTTGCATGGCCACAGAGCCTCTGCTGCTTCTCACCTTCTGGCCATAGGGGCAGAAGCCGGACTGCACTCTTGGTCCCCCTGTTTCCACACAGTCCACACTGACCTCTCACTTTGTCTTTGGAATTTATGGGTTGATAATTCTGGAAACCACCACAACTTCTGGTGATCTACTATCCTGAAGTCCATGCAGCTATTGGTCTGGGCTACCCCAAGGCTAAAGCCACAGGCTCACTTGGGGCTGGGCTCAGCTCCCACCATGATGCAATGAACCCTTCCTAGCACCCTGCTAGGCTGCCTTCAGAGGGAGATTTGTTTCTTTCTGTCACTTTGTGAGTTCTGTAGCTCTAAATTTTTTAGAGTCATATTTTATAGGTATTTGAGTTGATTATGGGGGGAGCTCAGGAGTTTCTGTCCTTCTACACCACCATTTTGGCTCTGCCCCCCCCCAAAAAAAAGCAAAGTTTATTAAAAGTTCTCTTGTATTGGACACAGAGTAAGTGTGTGCTAGAAAATTTTATGGTGCTCTTAACCCCTTCTGTCATTTTAGCCAATTTGTTCGGTGTACAATGATGTCTCACAGTTGTTTTAATTTGCATTTCTCTAATTAATAAGGATTTTTATGATTAAAATTGTTTTTTTATCTTCATTGGAAAACTACCTGTTCATATTCCTTGACCATCTATGAATTGGAGAATGATTCATATTCTTATAAATTTGACAGAGTTCTTTAGAAATGGATCTTTATGTGATAAATTGTCTATAATTTTTGCCCCAATTTTTCTGCTTTCCTTCTAATCTTGGCTATATTTGTTTTTTTTATACAAAACCTTTTTAATTTCATGTAATCAAAATTTTCCATTTTATACATAACTTTGCTTTCTATCTCTTGTGTATTCATAAAATGTTTACCCATCCATAAGTCTTCTAAATAACACATTATATGTTCTAATTTTATTGTAAAATTTCTGTATCTGGATCATGAATCCATTTTTACCTTATTGGTCCATGCTCAGTTTCTACTATACTGTTTTCCCATTTTCCCAACATGTTTTTTTTTTTTTACCAAATAATGAATTATTATCCCAAAATCTCAAGTCTTTGCACTTGTTAAATACAAGGATGTTATTTGTATTAGCTGCTGTAATTTGTATGTTTACTCTGTTCCATTGATGTACCATTTTTTTCTTAGTACCAGATAGGTTTGATAATTATTTTCTTATAATATAGTTTATTATCTGGTACTGCTAAAGCTACTTACTTTACATTTTTTTCATTATTTCCTTTAATAGTCTTGACTTTTGGTTTTTCCAATTGAATTTTATAATTTTTCTAATTCACTATTTTTGATATTTTAATTAGGATGGTGTTGAATATATACTTTAATTTGAGTAAAATTGCAATTTTTAGTATATTGGTTGGAAGACTCATTTCAAACACTATCTCCTCCAGGAGGCCTTTTCTGACCTCTCTTAGCTGCTATTGTTATGGACTCTAAGGTTACTTTTCATCTACTCAGGTTTATATTGTATATTCAGACATATATCTTGTCTTTCCAATTAGAACAAGACTGCTTCAACTTTTTCTCTCTTATCCACTCCTTGGTAGAATTTCTGGCACGTAGTAAGTACTCAATACATACATGTTGGTATATTCCATCGTAGAAAACTTGAGATAGCTCATTAGGTAAACTCCCTGGGGCAGATTAGTGAGTGAATATGAACTTGTTTTGAAATGGATGGGTAAACATGGTTGGACTTTGATCTTCCATGTTGGGTGGAATACTTATATTGATAAGATCATGGATCCATCGGAGTTTGGGAATAAGTAACTTTTGAGTAAAATAAATTTTGGACAGGGAAAAATAGAATAAATATAGGTAATAAGAAATTGGTGAACAAGATAAATGAGGAACTGGTCAAAAAACCCAAAGCTATCCTCATTGAACTTGTCATCAATCTCATACAAACCACTTCTTATAGTTTTGAAGGAACTGACAGAGGTAGTTACTGAACCACCATCTGTGACCTTTGGAAGACTAGGGAAACAGGAATAGTTCCACAGGACTAGAGGTCACAAATGTCATTTAAAATGTTGATAAAGGGAAAAGAATGGAGTATTCAAAGTGTAAGTTGCTAAGCTAGACTTTGATAACATGAAAAAGTTTAAGATATTTAGAAAGGGAGGCAGTTTTTCTTAAAGCAAAGCGAAAGAAAACAAGCAAAAACAATAATAAAAAACCCAGCCTGGTTTCACCAGGAATAGGTCATGCTAGACTAACCTAATTTTATTTTTTGGTACAGTAACTCTACTGTAAATAAGTTAGACAAATTACTGATTATAACCTTGCTTGCTAACACCAAGGCCATGTGGATTACCCAGAAGCTTCCTTTAATCACCCTAGAAAAAGGGGATTGGTGCATTGGTACATTGTCTGGCATTTCTGTAATTACATTCAAATCACTGCCACCCTTCTAAAAATAAATGAATCCTAGTACATATATTTAAAAAAATCAATTTCATAAATACTGCATGGGATAGGCATCACTAGACAACAAATAAATTGTTTCTGTGAAGCTGATCTAGCAGTTTTAGTATATTGGAAACTTTAAATGAATCAACAAAAATTTAAAAAAATCTAGTGCTATCTTGGGGCATTCAGACAATCATAGAGTTCAGAATGAGGGAGATGATAGTCCCTTTATAAACTAGCACTCCAGTGTATATGAGAGCTATAGTCTCATATCACCAACAAATTTTTGGAATTTTCAAACTGGAAATTCTGCAGCATCTCAAATGCTACATATATAAACAAAGCTCATTATCTTTACCCTGAAACCCACCACATTTCTGAAGTTTCATATTTCCATTTAGGGCATGACAATTTTTCTAGTTCCCCAGGTTTCCAACCTCAGTGTCATTCTTGAATGCTTACTTTCACTTACCACAAATAACCAATCAATAGCCAAATCTTGTAGTATCTACTTTCATACCTTTTCAAAACTTCCTCTTTTCTGTTACTCACATGATCACCTCCCTAGTTTAGGCCCTCATCACCTCTCAACTTGACTGTTGTAAGAGCTCATTAATTATCCTAAATGACTGAAGTTAATCCCCTCTCCAGTCAATCCTCCACATAACCCTTACAGTGGATTTTCTGAATTGTAAGCTTGACCATTGGCTTTCTTTTTCAATAAACTTTGGTGGCTCCCTATTACCTTTAGGATCAAATATAAACCTTTTGATTTGGTATGCAAAGTCTTTTACAATCTTGTGTCAACCTACCTTTCTATCCTTGCTATATATGATCCACTCAAACTGACCTCATTACTGTTTCCCGAATAGGAGCACTCCATTTCCCATCTTTGTACTTTTGCATTGACTGAATCTCATACATAGAAAATATTTCTTCCTCATCTCACTTTCCCCTAGCCAGCTTTAATACTCTGCTTAAACTCTGCCTTCTCCAAGAGAGCTTTTCTGATTCCCCTAAGTTGCTGGTGCTGTGTCTGCCATCACCTTGTATCCATTGTGTGTGTGTGTGCATGTGTGTGTGTTTTTGTATTCACATATTTTTACCATTAAAATGAAGACTTTTTTAGGTGGAGTGGTTCACTTTTGGCTTTGTATTGCCAGTCTCAGCCTGGGGCCTGGTCCATAGTAGACACTTAATAGGTGTGTGCTTTATTGTTTAATTTAATTTATTTTATTCTTAAATTAAGAAATAAATCAAGTATGTCCATAACATAGTAGAATAGAAAAAAAAGATGATTGTACAAGTAACTGCAAATTTATTATGTACTACTTCCTATTCCTTTTAAATATATAATATTGTTATCAGATAACCTTTTCTTTTCCTTTTTTCTTCCTTCTCCCTTCACATTAGACAAAATAATTATGTATGTGTATATATATTATATGTAAATATATATAATTATGTATGTACATATATATGTGTATGTATGTATATTTGTGTGTATGTGTGTATAAAATCATCCTGCACATACTTCTATTCATCAGTTGTTTCTCCAGATGCAGATTGTGTCTTCATATGTAATTTTGCCTAAACTAATCTGTAGATTCAATGCCATCCCAATTAAAGGTATGCTTTATTGATTACTTCACTGATACAAGTCACGATTTTTTTTGGGAGGGGGGAGGGTGAGGCAATTGTGGTTAATGACATAGCCATGGTGACACAGCTGGGACCTGGTTGAGGCTGCATTTGAACTCAGGTCCTCCTGATTCTAGGGCTGGTGCTCTATTCACTGTGCTACCTACCTGCCCCATGAGGTCTTAAGCTGGGGTTCCCTTCCCTAACCTGGTATAATTTTTAACATTTTTAAAATGTCAAAATAATTGGTTTACTTTGTAATCTTACATAGTTAATTTTACAAACTTTAAAACATTATCCTGAGAAGATTCTATAGGCTTCACCAGACTGCCAAAGGGGTCCATGGCAGAGAAGTGGTTAAGAACCCCTTCCTTAGAGCACCTTTGCCTACTTCACCATTTTGTTTAGGGCAAATAAGCATTGTCTTCTCAAAGTCATCAAACATTATGAATTATCCCATTGCAGCTAAAGATTCTGAATGCAAAGAACACAAAGTCTGGTGGTATATTACAGGGTCACATTGTGGTGAACACACAATAAGACAGTAGCAGCTAGGTTTCCAAGTAACAAAGCACAAAAGGTTTTTAGAATTTATCTCCCACCCCTTTACATTTTCCCCTTCCCTATGCCAATTTGTATACCCCTAAACAGTGGGATGCTTCCTGAGATGGCAAAGCATAATTATGTAATTTTCCACACTTCATTATAATCTAAATGTACACTATTAAGTCTACTTTTTTTTCAAACCAGACAATCAGACAATGGAAATAAAGGTCATCTCTTCTAGGGAGGATTCATTCATTGTATAAAGCAAATATATACAGACTGTGTACCTTTCCCCTATATTTCTAATTCCTTTTCAATAAGGAATGAGTGTCCTTAAAATTCCATTATTGAAAGGAAGCTAATTTAATAGTCCCTCATTATGTTCACTGCTGCATTTGACAGTAATAAAAGGCAACATTTTTTCTACCTCTCTGAAAATTGGTAGCCTTAACTCTCTTTTTATTTGGAAAATGGTAGTAATCTACAGCTGACTTTGATAGTGTGTTCTTGATATTAATTTCCATCAGTGTGAATATTTTACTGAAATCTTTTAATATATATATATATACTTATATATATTCATTTTCAGGAATGTGCCCTTTGGTTTTTCAACCTGTTTTTTAATCTTCCTTGTCTATAATCCCATGGCATATATAGTTCAATTAAAGAATTTTCAATTTTGCAATAGCAGGCATGAGACATACAGAGTGGGAGCATAGAGTCCTTTATTACTACATTATCCAAAGCTAGAATTGAAGGGAAAAAAAAAACAAATCACATTAAAGCTATCTGAAAATGCAGGCAATTTGGTATCAAAGCCTTTTTTTTTCATATCTCACATATATAGGGAAAAAATTAACCTCTGTGAGCTCACCTCAGAGGGCATCCTGTCCTTAATTGGAAGATTAAAGTTTGCTCAACAAGATTTTCTCATACTACTTTATAGAGAGAGGTAAAGGAATGTTGAGACCTAGGTGGGGTTTTCATTGTGGAGTTTATCTTTCTTGGATTAATTCACATTAATCCCCTTCCTGTACTCTGTTTTTCTGTCCAATTAGCTTACTTGATTTCCCCCAGAATTAGCATTCCATTTCCCACCTTTGTATATTTTTACAGGCCACCTCTCTCCTCTTCACCTCAAGCTCTTTCCATCCATACTTGTGAATATATTCAATACTGATGTCCAGCTCTTAGAATTCTGTCTTCTTTCTAGCATAAGTCCATGTGCCACTATCCAGAAGAAGCCTTTCTGCAGTACTCTTAATTGTTTGTGTTCCCTCCCTCCTCAGATTATCATGGATGTACTTGTCCAATTACATGATGAAATTCCCTCAAGAGAATGTAACCACTTTGAGGACAGAAATTGTTTTTCATCATGTTTTCCAATCTTCAGTTTTTAGCCCAGAATCGTATGAGTATCAGGCTTATTGCATAGGATTGGGTTGGGGCAACATGTAGGGCTATGGGTAAATTAAAACACTTTGAAGAATATACATTTAAAGTATTATATGTAAAATCATATCAACCTATTATACACTGAATTTTGAAACAGGAAGAAATGCTTAAATAAATTATGATGACATTGAAATAACCCATTTACATAAGTAATGAATTCATAAGAACATTTGGTTTTACTCTCTAACTTAGCCAGGCTTGAAGTTGTTGATATCCCACTTTTAAGATACTTAGACAGAGAAAAATAATAGCATTTTCTTATACTTAATTTCACGTAGAAAATAGATATGCATTCTCACAGATTAGTTATATGATGAAGTCATTTTGAGCAACTTTCTAGCCTTCCTTTAATTGCTTTAATCTTTTTTTTTGGTGGTATAGTGAATATACAATTAAGTGTACCTTCTTTTTTCGTAAACAAATTTTAAAGTTTCACATTATTAGGTGTATCACACTTCAGTCTTTAATTTAAACCTACAGACACCTGCAAGGATAAAAATCTCATTTTCCACTTATATCTAGCTACATTTTAGTTGGTCTGGTGAACAGGTGGCAATGGCCACCAAAAAAAAAAAACAACAAAACAACAACAAAAACCCCAACCTTTTGTTGTTACAAAACATTTGTAAAGCTTGGGGCATCATATCCAGAGTCAAAGCACATAAATAAAGATAGATTCCTGTCCTGTGGGCTTATAATCAAAAATTCACTTCAGAGGAGTAAACATGAAAAAAAAATAAAAGGAAAAGAAAGAAAAGGAGGAGAGATTGGAAGCAGGAGATCAATGAAAACCATCAAAGTAGAAAAAAAAATTTTTGAAAGGTGCATGTTGATTTTGTTCTAATCTGAATGGTAATTAAAACCAGTCTGAGTGTGAGATAGATAGCAGGGCAAAGAGATCTGACACATACGATGACATTCTCAAGAATTCAAGAGACTTCAAGACTCTCAATGATGAAATGGTGGCTTGTAACTTTGTCAATGCATTTTTTGAGAATTTGTCTTGTCTGTTTTTCCATAACATTATCTGTAATGCTGTGGAAGTCTTATTCTATTTCAATTTCCTTTTGCCTTATATTTGTGTACATTCAGTATATTTGAAAATGTCTATAACAGTTGCCCAATACAGCAAGATGTTTTTGTCAGAAAACAAAATTCCCAACCTATTCCACTGCTCTCTTTCTTCTCCAATTTGGCTTTATTTCTTATAAACCAACTCAGATGCTTGCAATCTAGATATTTTCAATGTACCTAGAACCAGGGTCCTGCCAGCAACTCAGAATACCCAAGGTCTCAAAGGATTTTGATTCCATGTTTCTGATGCCTGACATAAAATCCCCATAAAAGAATGTCTTCCATTAAGTTGTTTGTTGATATAAACATACAAGGTACTCTTTCCCTATTCACAGGTATTGTCAGCATTCCAATAGGAAATTGTCAGTATTCCTAGACATTACAATTACTCAGAACTATCTGTTATAATGAAAAAAAAATGCCACAGCAATAAAGTGTCTTTATGAATGTGCCATTCCCAAATCGTTGGTTGAAGAATGAACTTTTTAAATAAAAAAACAAAAACAGCAAAACAGTGGAGATGATTTCTTCTTCTACATCCGTTTTTATATTTCTTTAGCATTTAATGATTGTGGCAGACCTGGTACTTTATAAAAAAGCTCCTAGGTTTTTTCTTTCTTTTTTTTATTAATGCCATTATTTTACATCATGCAGTTATTTTCTCGAGCTTATCCACTACTGCAATTTATGCCTGGTGGCTAGCCTCCTAGCAACTAAGGCATCTCCCCTCTAATGATTAATTATTTATTGAGCACCAATAACATTAAAAGAAGACCCTGATCTAGTCTTAAGGCATAACAGGATTTTTTTTGAGTGAATACAACCTGGATTAGGCAAACAAAAAAAGAAGACCAATTTGACTTTCCTATACTGGATCTGAAGAATGGAAAAGAAGAGTGTTACTTCCAGTCAGATGTTTGGATCTGTGCCATGTTAGAAGCTTGGCAAGATTTTGAAATGCTCAGCATAGCAATGTGGCAACCCTATGACACTGGGCTGCTGCGATGACTTTCTATCATGGATCCAGTCTCAGAAACTTAATCCTTCCCGTCTGAATCGAAATGTGAGACTTGCAAGAGAAAGCAGCCAAGTATGTTAGGAAAGCAACAGAGGTCTTCTCCACTTAATGCAATAAATAAATACCCACTAAACATCAGAGCCATGAATAAGATAGGATACCTTAGGTTTGTCCTAGGGTGATGACATTTAGAGGGCCACAGTTCCTCCTCCAGTGGTTCCTCATCTGCCTACACCATGGCCTTCCACATCTCTGATGCAGCCTCTAGGAATCCCTTTCCTTGGCTGTGATGCTCTACCATTCAGAAGAGTATAGAGATAATCACTATGACTTTTCTCACCAGTTCTACCTCCTCCTTCCTGTAACTGAAACAGTTCTCTTCTTTTTCCCTCTCTCTGCCTCCCCCGATACATACCATGAGGTGACCTCTCTAGCATTGGTTGTTTTTCTGGGATTTCTGTCCCATTCCTCCTTGGTTTTTTTATTGAGGTGAACCCTTCTTCCTCCTGCTGGTCCTGGGTGTGATTTTAAATACATGACCCAAAGCACAAAAATACATAGTTCAAGTTCACTCAAGTATTTAGTATATGCAGGTCACTGAAGAAACAAAAATAAATATGTCATAGTCTCTACCTGTAAGGAGTTTAACTATCTTCATTATGGATCTGGATTCAGACAGGCCATTTGGGATTCTACCTCTGCTAATTATTATTTATATGTCACCTTGAGTAAGTTGCTCATCCTTTTTGGTCTTCAGCTTTCTTACCTGTAAAATGAGTGGGTTTCACTAGATGATCTTTGAGGCTCTTTTCAGTTCAAAATTAACTGATTTTCTTTTTTTTTAATCAATTGGGATTAAGTAACTTGCTCAAGGTTACGTGGCCAGTTATTTCCGGGTGTGGTGCTAAGTGTCTGAGCCCAGATTCAATCCCCAGGTCATCCAGACACTGGGGCCAGTGCTCTTACTCGCTGTGCTACCTGTCCACCCCTAAAATTAACTGATTTTCTGATCCTACTTGTAGGGTGGAGGAGTGCAGAAAATATTACCTTCATGAATATAGAAAGCTTTAGTGGTAAAAGATAAATATAGAAAAAAAAGAAGGGTTGGGAGAACACTTTCAGCTGGGGATGGAGCAGGGAAGTTTATGATGATTCATAAAGGAGATAGAGAACAGATAGTGGGTAATAGCATTCCCAAATTCCAATACAGCTCTGTACCTTGAACTTACATGTTCTTTGTCCCTAAAAACCCCTAACAACAGCTTAATACAATTTATAGCCATAATTTAATCCATCCAGAGGATGTGAGGTTGGGGGTGGGAGGGTTGCTATTATCTGCTTCCCAGATGGAGAAACTAAAGAATAGAGAAATGCAATGTCCTGCCTAAAGTGACACAGTAAGTCCAAGGAGTCAGCTGGGGGTAGAACTCAGGTATTCTGGTTTCTGGTTCAGTGGTCTCTTCACCAGACCATGTCACCTAATGCTGTCTAGCTTTTTGAGGCGTGAAATCCTGATTCTTTGTATAGATTGTAGAAACATGCTATCTCAGTGTCCTGCCTCTGACACTTGGCTACTGCCAAACATTTCAGAGAAAGACATAAATGCCATGGAATGAATGTGCCTAGTTTTGACATTCCACATTGCATATTAAAGTGCCAGAGAGAAAAAAGGGGTCCTTTTTTTAAATTCAGATATTAATAAGTGTATGTTCTGAAGCATAAAACTAGATCACCGTTGTCATTTCATTTCTAGCCTGGGTGAGTGTTCCAGCTTACAGTCTTATTAACTTAAATGTCTAAAGTTACTAGGTTCATTGATATTTCTGAAAACCTGCCCTTTTTGTGCATTTCCACTGCTGCCAATGTTGAAAAAAATGTAAATGACATTGCCATCCACAGGAAACCATGGCTCTTCTTTGATTTCTGAGCCCTAGGAACACTTCAAAACAAATGATATAAGTAAATATAAATGGGGATAAAAATAAGGGGTTACATTCAAAGCCAAATAAAGAGCACACTAACACTTTTCAGCAATAAAAAAAATACAAAAGAGAGAAGATCAAATGGTTTATAATATGTGGGTTTTTATATATTTACAGTATGAGGTAACATCATTTAGAGAAAACATTGTTTATTTCTTCATTGCTAGAAATAAAGCAACCACCTGTCTCTTATTTAAAAAATCTGCCACTTCCTTCATGCCTAATGTGCCCTTAGACCAGACAAATATTAACTTATGGGCTGATAAATTAGGCTCCGGTTTTGAAATATATTCTTTCTGAAGACTGACTTACTTTGGCTTTTATGGTGTTTTCTGTATTTTCAAACTGTGCTTTAGTTGAACACTTCTTAAGCATCGTAATCCAATGTGTGGGGGGTGAGTGAGAGAGGGTAACATTCTTGTAGATCTCAAGAAATAATTTAACTTAGGGAAAAAATCTCCAGAGTAAAACCTGAAACCAAACCAAACAGGAAGACTACCTACATGCTATTCATGAAAATTGAATTTATTATCCTTTCCAGTTTCAGGATTTGATAATTCTTTTTTTTTTTCTCTTCCTATGATGACGATTTCTTTATAAATACTACTGCCTCCCACTTCAGAGTTCAGAGTCAGTGTGGAGTTCAGCCGACCTCCTCACTCATCACAGCCATCTCTGTAGTTCCACTTCATTTATTTCAATTCCCTGAAGTCACAGTGCAAATCAAAAGACTGCTGTAGAGTAATTATGGGACAGTGGGTGCCGAGGAAGGGACTCGAGTGGCATGTTTTGGGGCATTAAAAATCTTATAATCAATTAGACTTCTTAATCAATGATGTGATTAATTTGTTTTCAAATATCTTTTGGCTACTCACCAAGTTGTATTACTCTTCCAGGGAAAGAGTCACTAACTCTGAGGGACACTGCAGAGCTGCTGACCTCATTGTCCTTCCTGTTTGAAGATGCTTCTTGTGGATGCTGATACTATGATTAAAGTGCTTATATGGGTGGGATGGACAGTCAGATACACTATCATGCTGTGTTGTGGACAGCTAAATAATGCCTTTTGGTTTATGTATGAAACTGTTATGTGCAGAATTTGTCATTTTATTTTGTAGCTTTAACACTTCGTGTCCCTGAACTGTTTACCTGTGGACTGTCTTCTTTCATGATCATAGCTTCCCCAGTTGGTCTTCTTTGGGATGAAAGCAAGGTATAGTATAGCTTGTTGTTGTTGGGTTTGTCCTTAATTTTCAAAAGTGACCGTGGCAATCAGGGAAATGAAATGATAACATGAATTGCAGTTGACTTTGATTTGAGTGGGAGAGACTGTGCAAGGTCACCAGCCTGCCTTTCTCTTCCAGAACCATCTGCATCCAGTGACCAGATATTCATCAGGATGACTATAGATGGCCCACGATGCAATGGGAGACCCTGGTCCTTTCAGGCTAAGGCCTTTTCAGGTACTTAGAGTGAGGTAAGTTTGTTAGGCGAATAGCCCTCTTTAAGAAGTGAGTCAAGGGATGGCCCTTTTAATTAGAAAAAAGAAAAAAAAATACAGCCAGTAAGTGCTGTTTTGCCAGCGACCAATTGTGGTGCAGTCTATGAGGTGCACAGTGAACTGGCTTTAAGGAGAGAGAGAGAGAGAGAGAGAG
>NW_027187323.1:10694427-10711947 GCF_028583685.1 Petaurus breviceps papuanus
AGAGAGAGAGAGAGAGAGAGAGAGAGAGAGAGAGGAAGAAGAGATCTAGCAAAACACACACACACACTGCGCACACACTGGATTTAGACATCTGGAAGCCACATAGAAGAATATGTCTGAAGTTTATAGCCATTCAAGGACTAAAGGTCTTGCCTCTGCTCCTACTCCCCTCCAAAAAGAATGCCAATTTTTATATTTATTTGTCCATTTGTAGCGTAGAAACGCCTTAAGGAAGAAGCATTTTCTTGTTCATTTGGTCTTTTCTTTGAATCCCCAGTGCCTATCTCTGTGTTTTGTACATATTAAGTGCTTAATAAATGTTTGTTGAAATGACTTGGTGAACTTTAGTGCCAGTGGAATATAATTCCTATTAAGTTGAATTCAGAGAGCAAGTACTAGTTTTTCTTGCTGATGAAAATCCTAGCTTTTTTTTTCACATGACTGATAGCCTGTAACCATGTGTTCACTCTGCAAAAAGGTCTACAACAAACACAACTTTTTGCATGTCCATATGAGAGTATATTCCTTAGAATTGGCATAATGTAAACAGAACATTGCAAATTAGTACCAAACACCGGGTCCTTATGTCTGACCAGCAGGGAATGAAAGCACCTATCAGGAACTCAAGGCATGACAAAACGTGGTCTTTAAGCATCAATGTAAAAATGATTTAGAAAACTACAAGAGTCCATTAATTAGTCAACTCAAGAAGCATTTATTAAGCACTTACTTTGTACCAGGTTCTATTCTTAGCACTGAGAATACAAAGAAAAACAAAAATAAGGAATATACATTTTAATAGAGAGGACGATATGGAAATAGCTAAATACATAAAACAGATATGCAAAGTAAATAGAAGGGATCTGTGCAAGGACCTGTTAAAAGGAGGGGTGAAGGGACTGGAAAAGACCTTCTGAAGGTAGGACTTGAGCTGAGTCTTGAAGGGAGCCAGGGAAAACAAGAAGGAGTGAGGGGCCAAGACATTCCAGAGATGAAGTATTGATTTGAAGAGTTGTAAATTGGCTGGAATTGTTGGATTATAGTGTTTGTAGAGTGAAGTTAACCATGAGAAGGATATAAAGGCCATAAAGGCCCAGGTCAAGAAGAGCTTTAAGAGCCAAACAGAATAATTCATAGTTGATCCTGGAGTTAACAGGGAGCCAGTGAAATCCGTTGAACCAGGGGGATGATATGGTCAAACCTACAATGTAGAAAGATCACCTTGGCAGCTAAATTCAGGATGGATTGGAGTGAGGAGAACCTTGAGGCAAGGAGATCAGTTAGATGCCTACTGCAATAGACCAAATGAAATGTGATGAGGATTTGAACTATGGTAGTGGCTATGTGAGTGGAAATAAAAGGGTCATATATCAAAGATGTTGTAAAGATTAACAGCCCCAAAGATCCAAACTACCCAAACCACTGAGATTGATTTTATGAACATCATTGTGCTAGTTGTGTCCTATGTCCCAATAAAGTAGGAGGAATAAAGTCTTAGGATGCACCAGAATGGAAGAGAGGATATAAAGTGCCATTCAGAGCCCATTGAACATTCCACTTATAACCTCCTATGAAAGTGGACTATAGGAAAATCTTATTTTTATTTTCAGTCTCAAATTTTCTCCTTCCCTCCATTCTTCCCTCACCCATTGAAAAGGCAAGAAGTACAAAACCTATTATACATATGAAGTTATGCAAAACATATTTCCACATTAGCTAGGTTATGAAAAAAAGAAACATAAAGGAAAATATGCTTTAACCTGCATTCTTAGCCCTTCAATTCTCTGTCTGGAAGTGGGTAGCATTTTCATCATGAGTTCTTGGGAATTCTTTTTATTGATCAGAGTATCTAAGTCTTTCACAGCTGATTGTCTTTACAGTGTTGCAGTTACTGTGTACATTGTTCTTTTAGTTCTTCTCCCTTTACTTTACATCAATTCTAATAAATCTTCCCTGGTTTTTAATTTCTTACAACACAACAGTATCTCATCATATTCATATATCATAATTTATTTGACCATTCCCCAATTGATTGGCATCCCCTCGATTTCCAACTCCTTTCCCCCAGAAAAAGAGCTGCTATAAATATTTTTTGTATTTATGAGCCTTAATAATTTTTCTTTACTGTCTTTGTGGTATAGAACTAGTTGCAGTATTGCTGGTTCAAATGGTATGCAGTTTTTTTTTTATATGAGCAATCTGGGTTAAGTAACTTGCTCAAGGTTACATGGCCAGTTATTTCTGGGTGTGGTGCTAAGTATCTGAGCCCGGATTTGATCCCCAGGTCATCCCGACACTGGAGGCAGTGCACTTACTCACTGAACCACCTGGCCACCCCTGAATAATTGGGGTTAAGTAACTTGCTCAAGGTTACATGGCCAGGTGTTTCTAGGTGGGTAATAAGTGTCTGAGCCCGGATTTGATCCACATGTCATCCTGACACTAGAGCCTGTGCTTTTACTCGCTGTGCTACCTGGCCGCCCCTGATATGCAGTTTTATAACCCTTTGGACATAGTTCCAAGGAATTCTCCAGAATAGTCAAGACTAGTTTACTGCTCTATCAACAATGCATTAGTATACCTATTTCCCCTTAATCCTTCTAGCATGTCATTTTCCTGTTCTGTCATTTTAACCAATTTGATGGGATGAGGTGGTACCTCAGAGCGTTTTACTTTTCATTTCTTTAATTAGTGATTAAGAGCATTTTTCCTATGACTTGATAGCTTTGATTTCTTGTGGTTCCCTCTATATTGAAGAAATAAAACCTTTATCAAAGAAACTAAACTTCATTTAAAGTATTGAGTGCAATGAGTACAGGTGAGGTACTAGTTGAGGATAGGAGGCTTCTGTGTCACCAGCAATCCTGCAGTCTGGGTCTTTCTCCAATGTGTTGTCATTGTAGTGAAGAAGGATGTTTATTGAAGTATCTGTTTGAATCTATCACTGTGGTTTTTGTACCTGCAAAGCGCAAATATAACATACACTAGAATTGGAGGAAAAAATAAAGATGAAATTGTATTTTAGATAAAATCTAAAGCTGTCTATCTGAATTATATTGGCTGTTTATTTCCTAGAGTTGTAGTTGTATGTGATCATGAGTCATTATATCCAATGACTAAGCTAAACTTTAGAGTTTATGGGGACTTGGGGGGGTCATCTAGTCCAACTCCCTCATTTTGTAGATGAGGAAACTAAAGTTTATTGACTAATGAACTGAAACTCATAGAAGTTAAATAACTCAATGATTATGGTTTTTTGGTTGCTTCATCATGCTATTCACCCATGTTGATCCTGAATTCCAGGGAAAGCCAACTTTTTGCAGGAACTGCTTTCTCACTACAAGGAAGGATTCTTATACGTTTGTAATTGGCTTTTTGGACGCAAGTATAGATAGATAGATAGATATCTATATAGGTATATATAGATATAGATATAAATGTAATATTTATACATAATAAATAAATATAGATATAATATATATAATATATATATATATTATATTTTCTACAGGATTGTGAGCTCTAAGAGGATAGATAGAGACTAGGTTATTACTGAATCTTAGTTTTTTTCTATGATCCCTAGCAAAGTCCTGCTCTGATGCTTGACATCAGATGGCACTGAGTTAGTAGTCTTTCAGCAGAGTACAAGCTCTGGTGGGTCCTGCCAAGTTGGAAAAACTTTGGGTGTGGGCATGGTGATAGACTGTGAGCCTCACTGTTTGTAAACTAAACTAATTAAGCTTAGCAAGATGCATCAGCAGGTTGTCCACAAGATGATAGATTTTTCAACTCTAGCAGCTCTTGAAGACATACAAATTAAGAGAGGAAAATATTGGAAACAAAAGATTCTTTAACCATCTTTCCCCAGCAGCTAGCACAGTGCTATGTAGTAGGAGTCACATAAGTATTTATTGAAACTAAAATTATATTAAGTGGAAAAGGAAATAAAAGTTTTATTACTGGTATCAAGGAGTAGAATTCATGACCTTTATCTGTCACATTTGTCCCCATCTCTGATGAAAAAAAAAAAGCTTGTAAAAGTTTTCTATCTATAAATCTGTAACAATAATAATAAATCAGTTGATAAAGGAATGTAATGTAACCAAGTAATGATTAAAGTAGATTTATGTCCTATTTAAAGGTGGAACAAGGGTGATACCATAGTACTTCAGCTTCAAAAGCATCATTCTTTTGGTCTTGTGATGGATAATTCATTCTCTATTTGTACGTAAATTAAATATCCTTGAAAGCAAACTCATTATTTCAAACATGCTGGGATTAATATAAATAATACATGATAAACAATATTCAGAACTAATGCATGCTAAAATAAGATACCCCAGATCTATCATCTCCCTATTGAAATTTTGCCTTTATACATTGCATGATGTTGCCATTGTTTCTTGCAACTGTAATATTTTCACCCGAGACCTATATTGAGATCATCTGGAATACTCCACAACAGTAATTAGCCCCTTCAAAATGAATATCCACTTTGAAAACCAAATTTAGAATAATTATTTTCTTTAGAGAAACTAATTAAAGCAAATTTTGCTGTAATTTGGCACCGGAGACAAAGATTGATCTAAAAATGTCCACACCAATTTCAAGCATTTATGCCAAAGATGAGCTGAAGACTTGTACATTGTTGTTTTCATCTTTAGAAGGTAAATTTCTGGAGGTCTGGGATTTTGCAGTCTTCCCACTATCCTGTTGATGAGAACCTATGGGAATTACAGAAATTTAGCAAGTGAAAAAATGAACCAAATTTCCACAGTTATTCTACACATCTGTCAGCATATGGGTCTGACTCCACTTACCAGTATCCAAGAAATGATTCATCTTGACTCTGGACCATCCTTGGGATTGGATGGGAGAGGACAGGATTCATACTGCATATTTTTTCCAGAACTTTTTTTTTTTCCCTGCAGGTATTTTGTTTTACAAAACAAAAATAAGGGCATTATTGAACGGGAAAAGTACTTCAAGAAAGCTGATCTGAAGAATGTGTGTGGAAGAGAGGGACAGTCATATCTGATATACCTGGAGTATAGGAGAATGTGTTTATAATATGATAGCTTGCTTTCATATAATGCTTTAGGGTTTTTCAAGAACTTTCTTCACATTGGCTTTTTGTTGAGCATTTAAGTTTCATTTATAGATGAGAAAACTGTAGTTGAGAGATTAAATAGCTAATAAACAGTATATGGCAGAATTAGGATTACAGTTTCAGGTTTCCTAATTCTAAATCCAAGATTCTTTCTACCAAACTATAGTCTAATATTCTATTTAAAAATAAAAAGATGTCCATCTTTTGGTAATCTCTACATATTTAAAATATATCTTTATTCTTCTGTTTATTACTCAGTGCTCCCCACCACATGCAGACCTACTATCTCCATAAGTCATTACCTGAACAACCACTAGTAACATTATATACCTGTTATGGTGGTATAGAGTATATGGTAATGATCACTTACGTGTACAAGGCACTACTGGTGTTGTGGATGGGAGCAATAGGGTAGCAGACAGAGAGTAGGACTAGACACTTACATGCTATGTGGTACTGGGTAAATTATATAACCCCTTTCAACCTTGGTTTCTTCATCTGTAAAATGAGTACAATGATAGTATCTCTCCTATGGAGTAGCATCAAATGCGATAACATAGGAGATCATGATATAAAACTACATACGCAAACATCAGCTTCTAGTATCAACTCGAATCTGGTTACCATTTGAATTTGCCCAGCCCCTAGGGAGTTTATGAGTATGTTCAAGGCTCTCCAGCCCTAGATGCAAAGAACTCAAGAACAAGTACTAGCAACTAAGCTTGCTTTGTTGAAGGCCTTCAGCTATCCCACTACGCAGTTGCTAAGTCTTTGCTCTCCACTATCTACTTTTCTTTAAAATCTCCAGGCAACAAGCATAAAGGAGATGCATGATGTACAGGTTTTTGTTCCCCCCCCCCGGAGTCATGATCTTTAAGGGGTAATTCACAATGGGCCTCTGGTATTGCTGTAATGCTCATTTGTGCCTGAGGTCTCTGTAGGTAGTTCTTCCTCAAGCCCTACTTAACTGGGCAAAAATGACTTCCATCTTTGAAAAGGAAAAGTCTTCTTTTTACTTATCTTTCTCCATACATTCAATAAAAATAGAAAAATGTTTGGGCTTGTTGATCAAGACATTTTTAAAGTATTATCATATGCATAAGAATGAAAGTAAATGTTTAGTTAAAGAAGACACTTCCAAAATTCTTCTGCCATCCAAGTAGAATGGAAGTGTTTGTGGAAAAGGGAAGTGAATGGTCATCAGGCATTTATTTAATGGGTAGATGGCACCTGGATGGGGTTTGTGATAGGAACTGCTTTAACTTACCTTTATGTGCCTCAAGGTTGTTTTTTGTTTTGGCCATTACTTACCATCCTTACCATTCTACTGCCTCTATTCACACTTCACCTCCATCTACCCACCACAACCCGTTGGCTGTCATCCTCAGCAGTTAGAGAATGATTTGTCCACCCTTCCCTTCCCCTTCTAGTACACTACAGCCTTTACAGCAGCTGTTGATGATGGCTTTTAATGGCAAGCAAAGTACTTAGCACCTTATTCCAGCTATTTAATTAGCACCTTGTTTCAGTTCAAGTTTCTTTTGAGTCTTGCCATGATTGTATCAAATCTTTGTTAAGAAACAGAACTTGTGAACTCACAGTGTGAGGAACTTGCTGATTAAACAGGAAGGGAAGGAACAGGGAGGAGCTAATGGCCATATAGAAGGAGAAGCCCAAGCTGGGAGAGAGCAGAACTGAAAAGGGAACACTTGTGGTGGCACAGTTGAAGAGAAAAGTTGTGGTGTCTGGCACTCTGCCTGTCTATTCTATGTTAATTTTTGTTTGTAATACTTTATACAGAAGCCCTGGGACCTTACTGGAAGCCCTCAAAGAGGATTTTCATGTTGTCTGTTTATAGAAGTCCTGGAGGAGGGTTTCAGAGGTCATGGAACTGTACTGATGATGACTGTTCAATTCTCAGACTTTGTTGGTGGGTCTGTGTGGATTTCACAGGCAGATAATAAATTGATGATGGTGCTGGCAATGTGCATGAATCTTATTGTGGGTCTTTAAGCTTTGTCTTCCCAGAAACTGAAAAGGACTTGAGGTGGGCTGGGTACTGTGAGCTTTAATATGGAACTGGAAGGAACTGGATGAGGAGCCGAGAGCTGCTTACCTGTGAATCCAGGTGATGATTGGGAAGATTTAGGCAGGAGCTGGACCCATGGAAGAGGAACCATGGAATTTGGGAGCCAGCCTGAGTCAAGATGAAAAGACTTCTCCTTGGGTACTTGATGCTGACTGACAAGATCATGATTTACTGTGGCCTAGGGGTAGAAGAACTTTGTACTCTGTAACTTGTACCTCTTAACAATGATTGAGTTAAGGATGATTGGAAACTAATCTCCAATGAAGAAGAAGACATTTTAACTCAGAGACTGAGAGATTAAGACAAGGTGACCTAAGGAGGCTTGCTCCTTAAGGATGATTGAGTTAAGGGCTTACTGAATGATTGTACTTTGTGTCCCTTAATGAGGCTTGCTCCTTAAAGATGACTGAGTTAAGGACTTAATGAATGATATCTTTTGTTTAAAACTATGTGTCCACTTTGGTGAAAACTATGTGGCTGTTTTAGTGATAACCTGTTGTGTTATAACATTGTGAATGCTGTACTTTGGTTTCTGTGAATGTTTTGCAGCAGTCCTCTGGAAAGCTCCTTTTGCTTGGCATTACATTTATGGTGTAGATGGCAGGATTACAAAGTATAGTGCTTCTATTTTCCAGGATCCATGGCCATTTAGATTGAGATTGTAAGGCCAAGGATCCTGGAAGGGTGGAATGAAATGGCAAGCAAAAAGTACTTAGTGTCTTCTTTCAACTATTTAAAAATTTGCACCTTGTTTCAGTTCAAGTTTATCTTGAGTCTTGCCCTGATTGTATCAAGTCTTTGTTAAGAAACAGAACTTGTGAAACCAACAATGGGAGGAACTTGTTGAAGCAACAGGAAGGGGTGGAACAGAGAGGAGCTAATGACCAGAATAAAAAGTTGAGCACAAGCTGAGAGAGGGCCAGAATTTCTGAGAGCAAGCAGCATGGAGTCTGAGCAGCTAGCATGAGTGAGAGAGGGGCATTCTTGCTTAAGGGAGACTTGTTATAAAGGCCTGATGGAGGGGAGGCTTGGGAAGGCTTGGGAATGCTGGTGTTTGCTGCATTGGTTATGTGTACCAACTTTGTGGTTACTGTAATGAATCTGACTTTCTGGTTTAGGGATTTGGTTTTCTGGTATTTGAATAAATGCTTCGGTTCTGTCCTCTATGTGGAGAGCCTGTTACACTTTGTGATTCACAATTACACCAGCATATCCATAGCCACCATGGGCTCTGTGAATATCACACTGGTGTTATATGGATTCACTTCATTCTTTTTTTTTTCTTTTTCTTGGAGGGCAGTTGGGGTTAAGTGACTTGCCCAAGGTCACATGGCAAGCAAGTGTTAAGTATCTGAGACTGGATTTGAACTCAGGTCCTCCTGACTCCAGGGCAGTTGCTCCACTTACTGTGCCACATAGCTGCCCCTGAATTCACTTCATTCTTTTTTGGGTACCCTGTTCCAGACAAAGGCCAAGGTCCTGGTTCCTAAGGAAATCTGGAATGTATCTCAGACTAGTGGAAATCCTCTTCCTGGGTACTGAGTTCCCATAACAATGCCTATGGGCATAGCAAGTAGGCCTATACTTAGCTAATAAAGTGTCCCATCATTTCTTTCACATGCGCAAGTGTTTCCAAATAGAAGGGTTTGGGCAAGAAGAGGGAGTGAGCAGGAGAAGAATGATGAATACAAATGATACATATGTAACCCTAAGGATTGCTACATATGCTTTTCATCTGATGGGGCGGATTTAAAAGGCCCTAAATTCATGGATATTATGCCCTTGGAAATGTAGCTTGTAAGTATGTCCTCAGAGAACAAAAACTCCTCAACAAAAGGCTAGGGGGATTGGATTATTATTTAAACTCTCTTAGGAAAAGTTACTCTCCTTTGTGTTCATCTCCGCTTGTGCTACTAATAATGGTATACAAGTAGATGTAGAAAGCAGAGTCAATCTCAGGTGTTTATGAGAAATAAGATTAGTCAGATATGGTCTAGTGGAATAAAAGGACGTGGTTAGAAGTGGGTACCAGTTGCACTCTTGTGAAATATAACAGAGAGGGGCTAACAGGCCTCTATTTCCTCCTTGTCTGTCCCTTCATCTATATCCCCCAAGGGTTCCAACCACTTTAGCAAATTAACAAGTGCAAGTGTGTGTGCTCACACACACACACACACACACACACACACACATATATATAATCTATCTATCTATCTATCTGTCTGTCTGTCTGTCTGTCTGTGAGAGATAGAGAGAGAGAGAGCTCAAGAAAGCAGTTTTATACATAGCCACTTGTTCCCTTATATGGATATCACTCTCATGTGTTGGGAGAAAGCCCCACCATCTTTTTCTTGTTTGAAGAGAATGCTGAAAAGGTTATACTCAGAAAAGGCCTAAAGCTACTAATGTGTGTGTGTGTGTGTGGGGGGGGGGGTATAATCTCTGTCCTCCAGTCCTGATCTCCCATTGGCTTCCTGTCTTCCCATGCTGGGAAGAAATGCAACTGTCAGTATCTTTAGCAACTCAGGCTGCCTTTCAAGGCAGCTGGTTTATACCTTGTTAGAAGGAATGTTTCACATAGGTTGGAAAAAAGGAAATTAACCATGCCCCAAAGCTGTGTTAATTCTGGCACAGAATGGAGTAGGGCTATTGGCTGTAGTTGAAAGTAGAAAATCCATGAAAAAAGTCTTCTTTGGTTCTGCCTTACTTTAGCATCTCTTCTGCTCTAAAGGTAACACTCTTCCTTCCTCTCCCCATGCTTTCTTCATATTCCTATAGAAAGCATGCTGTTTTTGTAATCACACATACTTATTATTATAAAATTTATTTATCATGCTAATAGCACTGTATATTTACCAAATGCTTTATAACCACTTGAAATTATTTCTACAAACCCACATAAAAATGTTAATGGGAAGAAATTGAAATAAAAACAAAGGTATGTAGCAGTAGCAGCAGCAGGGCTGGGGTTAGAATTTGGGGCTCTAGCCCCACACTTCTCTTATCTGCATTGAGCTATGAAACTGAGGACCCAGCCATGTGTGGTCATTTAAAATAGAATGGAACATATTGCTGAAGGAGGGGGTGTGGGTGTGTGTTAGGCCCTATTTTCTGGCCAAATTTCAAGTTGGATAATTCTATTCCACCTCCTTAAATTCTCCCGTTGTTTCAATAGAAGCAAGATGGTAGAGTGGGAATAGCGCTGGATTTGGCATTGGAAAATGTGGATCAAAGTTCTGATTCTATTTCTCATTAAATTGCATGACTTTGGGCAGATGATTATAACTCCTCTGTCTCAGTTTACTTATCTGTAAAATGAGAAGTTGGAATAGATGAACTTCAAGATCCTTTCTAGATTAAAGAACACGCTCTTCTCTACTCCCTCTTCTTAATAACTATCCCTAGTTGGTGTTCCAGACTTGTTGCAATGAATTATGTTGACTGCCATCCATGTGCCTTCATCAATCTTCTGTCAGCAAAAATAAAAGAATTCCCATAGAAAATTTCTAGGAAGAGACATTGGTGGCATGAGACAAAGATGAGAATTCTATCCCATGTGCTTTTCTGCCTGATCGGCTTTGAAACAGAAAAAGATAATACGTGAGAAGAAAACATAGAATAATCAATTTAAAAAAAATTTTGAGCCAGGAAGAGTGTTGAGAGATGATATAGTCCATTTAAGCTGAGAAAACCTGACCAGTAGGTTTAAGTGATTTGTCTAAACTCACACAGGTAATTAAAAAGAATAGCTAGGATTCAAGCCCAAGTTTTCTTACTCAAATTATCCCTGAAGATATAGACAGTGGAACTGTCAGACAATAGAAAACCCACTTGTATTTATAAAAGTTAGTGTTAAATATTTTCCCTTGTACTTCCCAGCACATTTTTTGCCCTGCTCCTTGTCTGAGCTCTAGTCCGTTGAAAGAGTTCATAAACACAGGTTCTAACAGAAATTTTAATAAACACAAGTTGGCATGTCCATGTGCCCCTATGTCAATTTAAATATCTTGGACAGAATTCAAATGAATAAATAAACATTTATTAAGTGACTTCTGTGTTGAATGCACCGTGAGTCAATCTAACTCACATCTGGAATTTGGCCTTTATGTAACAGAACTGTGATTCAGCATTACCTGTAACAGGTCTGCTGCAGTATATTAAAAATAAACAACTGGACCAAATCTTATAATCCATTATCATCAAATGCAAAACCATTCTACTGGAGTGTCTATTTTTTTAGACTAGGAAGAAAATGTTTAACATCAAATTTTCAATTCAATTCCGTTTTCTGTTTTTTTTTTTCTTATTTCCTCTGTCATTTTTTTAACCACTAAAGCACTTAGAAATACTGAAATGGTAAAACTATCTTGACTACATTTAAGTACCAACATCTTAAGTGGCTTCCAGGTTGTTTTGATGGATACTATTTATCAAGTAATTTCTTTCTCCGTTTAAAATACACAAAACAAAATGTTCTAGCAGAGACAGTAAAATAATTCAAATAATAAATATACAATCCTTTTTTTCCAAATGCTGGAAAGAACCTACAACAGCACTTTCAAAAATTGACAAGTGCTTAGCTGGCTTTATCTTTTTTTTTCAGAGCTGAAACTATTTCTGAGAAGAAAATAATAGTTTAACTGTGGACATTCTGATTTCCAAAATATAGTTGGTATTAAGTGGTCACTATGAGGTAAATGCAGAAGATAACTTTAAATGTACATATTTAAGGACACAAAGCTGAATAGGATTGATGGACTTCCAAGAAAAAAATTCTGAAACATCAGGAAAAAAAAACTCAAGAAGATGAGCATTTCACTTTTTCCAAAGGAACTTTTAGTAAATCTGGGTTAAAAAAAAGAAAAAAAAACTCTATGTATGTAAATCATAATGCATTTATGTGACCAAGAGACATAGTATTGATTATTAGAACTAATTGCTAAGTTTAGTGTAGATTTTATCCAAAACAGTAAGAATATTTTTTTTTAAATCTAGGTATCATAATAAAAAGAGTGATTCAGTTAAACTCAACTCATTTATTGAGTTCCAACTGAGTGCAAGATATGCTGCTGGGTTTAAGGAATTCCAAGATGAAAATGAAATTTCTGCTGAAAGGCAATGCAAATATTTCTACTAGCTTCACACTCATAATGGGATTAATATACTCTACTTTTGCTTTATTCATGTTACAACTTTGCTACTGGTCAGTGGTATCTTCCTAATGTCTCAGGGGTCTGTGTAAAAATCCTGCACCTACTGGAAGGGGTTTGGGCATACAGCCTCATGAGACTAGTGTTCAGGAGTGCTGTGAGACTTAAATAATATTATGGATGAAAAGTACTTTATAAATATTAAAGCACTATATAAATGCCAGTTATTTTTATCATCATCATCAGTAGCAGCAGCCTGTAGACATTAGGTCTCCCATTTGGTGATGACTTCATTCCCTGAGGCTCTGACTGCCCTCTTGCTGAGCTCAAGTATTGTTTATAGGGCAGTATAAGGATGTGCAAAAATGTATGTGCACACTATTAAGTTAAATTTACGTTGTTAACACTTAAGTCTAGGATTTTTGATATCTGTGGCTTAAATACTAATACTGACAATTATTGATTGTTCTAGACACTTAGAGCTGGCTCCAGCATACCTCTAAATATGATAATTAGGTTGCTGGGGGGCACTTTGTACAGGAACGTCTGCACATCTCTGATAATCTTCCTCATATTGGAGCAATAAAAAATATTAGTTTCCATAGAGACAAGGTAATTTTTTTTTTGCTTTTTGGATTGGGGAAGGCAGGAAATTAGAGTGAAGAGACTTGCCCAAGGTTAGACAGCTAGTAAGTGTTAAGTGTCTGAAGTTGGATTTGAACTCATGTCCTCCTGACTCCAGGGTTGGTTCTTTGTTCACTCTGCCATGTAGCTGTCACCTAAAAGGTAATTTAAGGAGGGAGAAATCATTACCAACTGGGAGTTGAGATAGAGTTAAGTGAGGCTTCAGGAGAAGGTTATAGCTGAATCAAACCTTCAAGGATAATAAAGATTCTGAGGAGATGAGGAGGCAGGTAATTCCAGGAATAGGAAATGTGTGGGAAAATGTATAAGGAGAGAATATTGAAATTATGAAAGACTGTCCAATTTGACTGGAATATAGTAAAAAAAAAAAAGGGGGGGGTTAATGGGAGAAAAGCCTGAAAAAAAAGTTCCTAGGTTGGAACCAGGTTGTAGAATATTTTAAATACTATGCCAAGAATAAAATCAGGTGACTTGGGGAATGGTAGACCCAGTGACAAATTTTGAAAGAGAGGGAGATTTAGTGGGGGGGGAAGAGATCTATTTTGGACATGTTGAGTTTGAGAATCTGATGGGTAGGACATGCAAAGAAAGATCTATGGCAGATAGTTTGTGATATGGACCAGGAATGGAGGAGAGAGAAAAGTATTGAATAAATAGATCACCTGCATGAACCCATAGTAAGTAATGAGGTCACAAAGAATGAGAACTGATTGAGTGAAGAAAACAGGGTTTTGAGGGACCTCTTTGCTTAGGAAACAAGAGAAAGAAAGTGAATCAGCAAAGGAGTCTGACAGCATTCAGACAGGTAAGTGTCTGTGGAGACCCATAGTTAATTGGTTGATCCGGGGCCAACTGCATATAATAAAACTGAGTTTGTGTGTGCCGCTTACCGGTCAGGGCATCTGGGCTTCAGAGTAAGAATTTTAAAGTTTAGTGGGTAAGTCCCTGGGGTGTGATCCCTAAAATTTCAGAGATTACCACAACAGGGTGGATTACATGAAGATGGTGAGGGTAGATGGCTAGATTATATGTAAGGCATATCTGGGGTCCCTGCTAGAAGCAAAAGAGAATCACTAAAGGACTTAATGACAAAAAAAGATAGCAATAATTGCTAAAATGGGAAGTAGTCAGTTACATGGGTAAAAATCGATCCCATTCAATACCTTTGTAATATTGGACAAAACATTTAATCTTTCTGGTCCTCAGTTTTCTTAAAGAATCCTTTCTGCTTTAAATTTTTGACCCTATGAAGAACTGCAGAAAGAATCTAGGAAATAATGGATAATAACACCCCAAATCTTCTCTCAAGAACTACAAGAGAGGATTACTTACTTGGGGGAAGAAAATACAGACTGGAAGTTTATATAGATCTTTAGGATTCAGGGATTTCCTCAAGAAAAAAGCAACATTATTTTGTTACAAAACAAATATTTCTCCAGTAATATTATTAATTGTATCCTTGAAAGTAGAAAGTTCTCCTCAATATTCTAGTAGTCTGATTTGGTTGGAACATACAACAGTTGTAGGGAAGTAATGAGAAATAAGACTAAATAGATAGATTAGGTCAACATTGTGGAAGGCATGCATGATGGATTATGGAGTTTTCTTTTCTTTTTTCTTAAATCTATAGTCACTAGGGAACTTTTGAAGGTTTTTGACCAGTGAAATAACATGACCAGAACCGAGCATTTAGACGTTTAGTGATGTGTATTCTACAAAGTAACAGAAACTGTAATTGTCTTGTTTTTAGGTAATTTAAATGATGGTTTAGGAAAAGATATGAAGGCAGCCCTCAAAACAATACCATCCTTTGGGTCCATGCTCTGGAACTGTTATGAGGTCCAATTATTTTCAGTGAATAAACCTCCTTGGGCAAGGTCAAAGACCTATGGTATACAAAATTCCTCAGTAGAGCAGCTTCTACTATACTGAGGCCCAAGGGTAACTAGTACCCTGGAAAGAAACAAGATTTCTATACATGACAGTGTCAATAGCACAAATAATAACATGACTTTTAAAGAGAAAAACAGAAGTAGCATGAGTGCCAATGAGTATTTTAAGTATTTATCTTAGGAATTATTTGTACTGCTCAGCTGTGTACCAAACATAATTTGGAAAACTGAGGTGAGGAAGTGATTTCATGGATGAATAGGATGATACATTGGAAGAAAACAGCTATACATTTGAAGTTCTGTGGCTAACAGATTTACATTTGAGTTTCAAAGTGTAGTTTTTAGTTGCTGACATGGTTCAAATGACCCAAATGTTGTAGTAAATGAAGCAAAATGTAGAACTGTAAGCAGTGATTTTGCTTTTGCTTCCCCCCCTTTGCAGACATGTGATTTAACAGAAATATATGACAAAATTATGAATGGGGAATAGATTGAGCTAGAAAGTAATAAGAAACAAATACATATACATGCACACATATAAGGTATATGATATATATATATATATACTGTATATAATATATACATATATTCAAATAGAGGAAGTATCTATTTTTTTTGTTTTGAAAAGTGTTTATTTATATTCTTTGCTCATACATCCATTGGAGAATGTCTAAATCTTATAGATGTATGTCAACTCTGAAAGGAGATTAAAGGTCAAACTCCTATGAGAGATACTAAATGCAACAATTTCTCAATACCAATACCAGTAAATTGTATTGATTGACATTTTCCTAGAGAAAAGAAGAAAATGTACACATCCCTTCTTTCCTTAGAGTTGGAGGACAATGGGTTCATGATAGTGTATACCCTGTGATGTGAGGTCAGTGTGCCATTTAACTCTGCTCATCTAATTTCCTTGATATGTGAAAATATGTGTTGTGAAGAGAAAAGGCATCAATAAAATCATGATTTTTAAAAGTGTACAATATTACCTAGAATTTGAAAAACACTCTAAGATTGATAAAATACATTTTAAGTATTTACTATGTACATGTGGTATAGAAAATATAATACTTAAAGTAATAGTATATATTCATATATTTTAAAACACTTTAAAATAGATACATTTTCTTTTGAGGTAGTACTCCTTACTGAACAAACATCCAACAAGTTCTCTTATAAAGCAGTTAAGCAATGCCACTACACTTTTATATTTTAATTGCTAAAAAACAAAACAAAACAAAACAAAAGAAGTATTCCTTCACATTGTGAGTTTCTAAACATTGGCTACCATCTTTGACCCCAATTTTCTTATCTCTGAGGGCTGACTTTGCTTACATAGTTTTTTTAGCCTTGTGAATATTGTTCTTTTGACTTTCCTTTTTTCCCCCACAGTACATACAAATCTTTTTAAAAATCACTTCATACAAGTGTTCCTATGACTTTCTGAATCTATAGCGTTTATTATTCCTTATAGCATCATGAAATTTCATTTCTTTGAGGTAACAGCTTGTTCATCCACTCTCAATTATTGGATATATAAATTTATTTTCTGTGTCTTTATCATAACAAATAAAGTTCAACAATCCACTGTAGTTAGGGGTGGCCAGATGGCTCAGTGAGTAAGAGCACCAGCTCCAGTGTTGGGACGACCTGGAGATCGAATCCCAGGCTTAGACACTCAGCACCACACCCAGAAATAACTTTGAGCAAGTTACTTAACCCCCATTGCTTAAAAAAAGAAAAAGAAAAAAGAAAAACAAAACAATCCACTGTAGTCTAGAGTTCCAATAGGTTTATCTCTGACAAAGACTGTGAGCAATTTAATAGCTTTTTTTCTTAAGTATTTTTAAAGTATTTCTCCAAATGATTCACTCAGTTCACAGCACCACCTGCGATGAATTAGGGAAGTGCTTGCCCCAAACTCTTCCACCAATGAATTTTCTCATCTGTGCCAACTTGTTAGGTAAAAAGTTTTTATATGCCTTATATTTATTTTCTTATATTTCTTTGTTTGTCTGTATCCTTTACTCATATATTCACTGGAGCATTGGTATAAATCTTGTAAATTTATGTCAGTTCTGCAAAGATTTTGACTGTCAAACTCATGTCAGGGATCTTAAATTAAATGATTTTCTCAACATCTATATCTATTTTTCTAATTTTTCCTAACTATTGTGATAATAATGGAATATAAAGATCACCCTGTATTGGCTTGATTTTCAAATTGATTGTGTTAAAACCCAGAGCTTGTTAATCCCACCTATGGGATGGACTTGTTGATGTAAAAAGAGAGTCCTGAACTGGGAGGAGCTGGTAGATTTGGAGAAACAAGAGAGAGGCAGAAGAACTTTTTGGAAGCAGAACCCTCGTGGAGGCAGAGATAAACTGAGAGCATTGCTGAGGGCTACTTTGAATTGCCCTGGACTTTTGAGACCAGCCCCCAGACCTGCCAAGGACTGAGGAGACATGGCTGTTTTGCTGGTACTTTGTCTGTCTGTTTTGATGTTGTTTTGCCAGATTTGTCCACTGGTGAAAGACAGTCCTGGTGAAGAAGTCCTGGAACCTTTCTGTTGGTTCAGAGCTCCTGAGACTGTCCTGCAGACAGAGAGTGAATACTGTCCACTGGTGAAG
>NW_027187323.1:10711957-10735920 GCF_028583685.1 Petaurus breviceps papuanus
ACAGTGCTGTTGTTGCAGGGGTCTGGGAACCTTTCTGTTGGTTCAGAAGCCCTGAAGAAGGATTTTCTTGTTGTATGTTTACAGAAATCCTGGGAGAGGGTTTTGTTAATGTTTTCAGGGGTTCTAGGACTGTTTTGCAGACAGACGATGAATTAATGAAGAGACTGGCAATGTATCTTGTGGCCTTGCTAAGCCTTGTCTCCCCAGGAACTAAGATTGCTGAGAACTTGCCTCCTGTCAAGATGAAGAAAAGGCCTCCATTTGGGTATTAAGTACTGTGTTTAAACTTGTTGTAACTCTGGGGTAGATTCAATTGTGATCCAGGGGTGGGGAACTTTTGACCTTTTTGTGGTCTATGGTTGAACAAATGAATGTACTTTACTTAGATTGGAAACTAATCTCCATTTGAGAAGAGGGGTTTTGTGATGGACTAAATGAAGGTACAGCCTAGGGGTGGAGTAGTATTTAGAACAGGGACTTTGTAATTGATTGAATGAATAGAAGGTCCTGGGGTGGGGTAGTACTTGGAGATTATTTAATCACACTTAGTAAATGCTGTATTTTGAATGATGTCATGTTTTGACCTTCTCTGTTCTTGGTTTGTCACTGAATAAAATGGAGAGCACCTATGCTGGTATTCTGAACCTTGGGAAGTTGCCTTTCCTTGGCATTACATTACAACTATATATATATATATATATGTGTGTGTGTGTGTGTGTGTGTGTGTGTGTGTGTGTGTGTGTGTGTAGAATTGAAATGAATTCTATATAATCAAGATTATTTTTTATCTTTTCTGATTTCTATAACCTATTCCTGATTACATTTTCTTTCAGTTTTCATAATTGTAGTATTCTAATATTTATATTTAATTGTACAATCAACTTAAAGGTATTGTTTTTTCTCTTTTGTTAATGTAAGTTTTCAGACATTTAAATTTTCCCCCAAAATCCCATGCAATGGAATTCATCACATTTTGATAATTTTTCTTTTTAAATATAATTTTAATATAAGTTTCCTCTGATTTGCTCCTTAGGATCACATTATTTAGCTTCCATTTATGTATATGTTTTTTTTTTCATCTTCGCCTTATTGGTTACAATTGTATTGTATTGTAGCCTATAAAATATACACCTCAAATGTGTCCCTTACTGCATTTTTAATAAGTTCTTTGTTCCTTAATATGTGATTAATTTTTGTAAAGTATGTGATGCTGAAAAATGTATATGTACACACATTTTTCATTTAATTTTAATAGTCACGGTGGCTAGGTGGTGCAGTAAATAGAGCACCTGCCCTGGAGTCAGGCGTACCTGAGTACAAATCCCACCTCAGACACTTGACAGAAAGATAGCCACGTGACCTTGGGCAAGTCACTTAATGCCAATTGCCCTGCCCTCCCCCTCCAAAAAGAAGCAAAAAAAAATATAATAGTCTCTTAGATTTAGTTTTTCTGGTAAACTTTTTAAGTCCATAACTTTTTTCTTATTTTTCTTAATTTCTTATTCTGTCAGATTTGTTTATGTATATAAGAAGGGTGTAGGGGCAGCTAGGTGGAGCAGTGAATACAGCACCAGTCCTGGAGTCAGGAAGACCTGAATTCAAATCAAACCTTGGACACTTAACACTTACTAGCTGTGGGACCTTGGGTAAGTCACTTAACCCAATTGCCCTGCCTTTCCCCCTCTAAAAAGCAAAGAAAAAAAAGTACATTGAACCAGCTACAAAAAATTGTTTTGTTATTTCTGTCCTTTAGAAATTTATCTTGCTTTTTATTAATCAAATGTTTTATTAACTTCTAGTTTACATCATTCATTTCTGAAAGATTTTGAGTTACAAATTTTCTCCCCTTTTTTCCCTTACCCACCAACCCAAAATAGTGATCCCACTGGATATCACTTCCTCCAGTCTGTTCTCTCCCATCTTCTACCATACCTGCTCCTACTTTCCAGTAGGGCATGGTGGATCTCTATGCCTCAGTGCCTGTATATTTTATTTCCTAGTTACATTTGAAATAATATTGATAATAGTATATATATATATATATATATATATATATATATATATATACATACATACATGCATATATACATACACACACATATTTTAAACATTTGCTTTTAAAACTTTGAATTTCAGATTCATTCCCTTCCTCCCTTGTTACCCACCCTTACTGGGAAGATGAGCAATTCAATATAGGTTGTACATGTTTAGCTATGCAAAACATTTCCATAGTGGATATATTGTAAAAGACTGACAATATTTCTCTCCCTCCTATACCAACTCCCAGTTGTTCTATTCTCTACTTTGATCCTGTCCCTTGTCGAAAGTTTGTGCTTACAACTTCCCTGCCCTCCAACCTGCCCTCCCTTCCATCATCCCCCCTCTCATCCCCTTCCCCCCTACTCTCCTGTAGGGTGAGATAACCTATATAGTGTGCATGTCATTCCTTCCCTAAGCCAAATTCAATGGGCATAAGGTTGGCCCATTCCCTTTTGCCTTCCTGTTCTTCCCCTCCATTTTCCCTTGCCTTTTCTACGTGAGATAGTTGACCCCATTCTGTCTCTCCCCATCTCCTCTCATTATATTCCTATCTCACCTCTTAATTTCACCTTTTAAGTATCATCCTTTCTGTGCCCTCTATCTATATATACCTGTAAACATATACACACATTCACATATGTATTCATATGCACCTATTTCCTCCTATATAAACATATGTATGTATGTGTGTGTGTTTGTTTTTCTTTTCCCTTCAACTATCCTCACACTGAGAAAAGTTTTATAAGTTACAATTATCATTTTTTCCATGTAGGAATGTAAATAGTTCAACTTTGATAAGTTCCTTATGATTTATTTTCCCTGTTTACCTTCTCATTCTTCTCTTGCTTCCTGTATATGAATGCCAATTTGCTATTCAACTCTGGATTTTTCATCAATTCCTCTATTCCACAGAATGACTATATTTTCCCCTGAAACATGATACTCAGTTTTGCTGGGTAGGTGATTCTTGGTTTTAATCCCAGATCCTTTGACCTCCAGAATATCATATTCCAAGCCCTTCCATCCCTCAGTGTAGAACTGCCAGATGCTGTGTTGTCCTGATTGTATTTCCACAATATTAAAATTGTTTCTTCCTGGATACTTGTAATATTTTCTCCTTTATTTGGGAATTCAGGAAACTGGTTATAATATTCTTGGGACTTTTCTTTTTGGGATCTTTTTCAGAAGGTGATTGGTGGGTTCTCTTAACCTCTATTTTGCCCTCTGGTTCTAAAATATCAGGGTAATTTTCCTTGAGAATTTCTTAAATGTTGATTTCTAGGTTCTTATTTTGATCATGGCTTTCAGGTAGTCCAATAATTTTTAGATTATCTCTCCTGGATCTATTTTCCAGGTCAGTGGTTTTTCCCAATGAGATATTTTACATTTCCTTCTATTTTTTTATTTGTTTGGATCTGTTTAATAGTATCTTGATTGCTCATAATGTCATTAGCTTCCATTTGCTCCAATCTAATTCTGAAGGAATTATTCTCTTCAGTGAACTTTTGAGATTCTTTTTCCATCTGGCAAATTCATCTTTTAAAGGCATTCTTCTCCTCATTGCCTTTTTGAACCTCTTTTGCCATTTGAGTTAGTCTGTTTTTTAAGGTATTATTTTCTTTAGTCAGGTTGTTGACTCTCATCTCATAATTTTCTTTCATTGTTCTCATTTCTCTTCCCAATTTTTCCTCCACTTCTATTATTTAGTTTTCAAAATCCTTCTTAAGTTCCTCTATGTCCTGTAACCAGCTCATATTTTTCTTGGAAGCTTTTGGTACAGGAGTTCTGACTTCACTGTCTTCCTCCTGTTCCATGCTTTGATCCTTTTTGTCCCCAAAATAGGAGTGTAAAGTTGGGTTGCTCTGCTCACTTTGCTTCCTTTGCTTGCTCATGTTGCCTCTCAATTACTTGACTTTTGGGCTTTTTGCCACAGTAGGACTCTACTACCACAGGGCGGAGCTGTCTCCTATTCTTTGTGGTTTTCTCAGCTGCCAAATGTATTATTTGTGTGCCCTCTCAGAAGCCTTTACATGCTCTGGCAAGGAGGTTGCAGGACCTCCATCCTAGACCATAATCCAGATCCAATCAGGTTATGGTAAGAGCAATTACCCCTCAGACTGGTTGATTGTTTGCCCTATAATCTATAGGCCAGGAGGTGAAGCTGACACATGGTGGCGACTGCACTGTCACAGGGCCTCAGTGGCTTCTCCCTGCAGGGGATAAAGACCTACCCCACTCCAGAACTACTGTATCTCAAAGTCTACACTGAACTGACTTCTCACTTTGTCCTTAGCATCTATGGTTTGATAATTCTGCAAAACACCACAGCTGCTCGTGATCTGAAGTCCCTCCAGCCAGCAGTTGGTCAGGTTGCCCTGGGGCTAAGATCTCTGGCTTGAGCAGTGGCTGGTATCAGCTCTCAGAGCACTGCTCTGGCTGTTTCCTGCTGGGTCACCAGGCTCATGATTGGAGACTCAATAGAATTGCTCAGGATGGAGATATACTTAACCAAAATTTCAGAGCAGAGGAATTTTACTTTGTGGAAACTAGAGAGGAAATACAGATAAGGAAGAAGAACCTTGCAGTTGAGGTTCATTCTTTACCCCTTCCCTTATTCTTTTAGGTAGAACACCAAGTGGAGTGAGGGGAAGATTTCTCTCTCCTTCTTGCAGAACCATTTTACCATCTACTAAGTGCGTTCCATTATTAGTCATAACTAGTCAAATCAAGATTACTTATTATATTACTCTGAATTTTGGTATTTCTGAATCTGTACTGATGATGCTGTAGTCATCACTGAAGGGATCTTGTTGATGCCAAAATTTTGAACATAGTTCTCCACAGACGTATAGGTGGTAGGGGATTACTAAAATGAATTCAAATATGGATCTGGAATTTTTTTTAAACAGAGTATGGGAAAAAAAAAAAAAGGTTTATTTAAAATGAACCCTGTAAAGATGTTAGGGAATGTTTGAGGTTAGTCTATTCATAGGACATACAGGAGTGGGAGTAATAATCTCTCAGATAACTGGAGATAATTACACTAGTGGGAAGGGGAGAAATTGGGTTGGGAGTGATTTGAAAAATCAGGCATCTGTCAAAGAAAGAGGCTGCAAGTAGCAGAGATTGTGGCAAAGGGATGGGAAAAATCAATTCTTGAATGGATGCCAAACTCTTCTCATCAGCATTCAGCATCAGTGCAAAAGCAAAAACAGACAGAACACATTGCAGTTTCAAGAGGGAGCAGGGAAAAGATACACTGAAGATGAAGAAAACATTTTGAAAGTCTTTTCAACAACTAGTTAGGGTAGGATAATGGTTCTGTGGCACAGCTGCACAGTTGTGCACATTTGGTCAAACAACAGAGCCTGAATCAAAATCTTCCCAAAGGAAAGGAACTGAGATTTGGATCTGTTTGGTCCTTTTATAGATGAATTTAGGCAAATATATTGAACTTTCTTATCCCATCCTGAGAAACATTTCCAGTTTTTTTTTTCTTTTAGGGCTTATTAGTAGATTTCTTAATGGAAAAATAAAAAAAACAAAAACTTATTTCACTGTTTTATCTTTGTATCATGGTGCCTAGCATAGTGTCTAGTACATGCTTAATATAATTATTGATTGATTAAAAAACCCAAATAATCCAAAGACTATCACACTAACCTGATAGTATAGGAGAAATAATATTATCTAACATACTCAAATTGGGTGGTGGGGGGAGGCTTCAGTTTCCTTGTTTGTAAATGATTTTGTTATAGGTCACATATTTAACTACTGCCATAGGCAAGATCAGAATTCATTTCTCCTGATTTCCACACCAATGCTCATTCAACAGTTTCATATTATTGGAGGAATTAAGTTTCTATAGGATAGTAGTAGAACTGATACACTTTATTTTTAAATTTTATTTTTACTTTCAGTTCCAAATTCTTTTCCTTTTTTTCTTTTTCTTTTCTTTTCTTTTCTTTTTCTTTTTTTTTTGCTTTTTTGGAGAAGGGAAGGCAGAGCAATTGAGGTAATTGACTTGCCCAAGGTCACAAGGCTAGTAAGTGTTACGTCTCTGAGGCTGGATTTGAAATCAGGTCCTCCTGGCTCTGGCACTGGTGCTCTATTCACTGTATCAGCTAGCCACCCCATTTTCTCCTTCATTTCACCCCATCCCTGATCCATTGAGAAGACAAGAAATATGATATCCAGTATACATATAAAGTCATGCAAAATAAGCATCTCTATAGAAAGCAGAGTCAAGGTGGCATAATAGAGGCAGCAACCCAGGTGAATTCTCCCCAAATTATCCTTCCAAACAGCTTTTAGATAATGCATCCAATTGAATTCTGGATCAGTATAGCAACAAAAAATCAGGGTAAGACATTTTTTCCTAGCCTAAGACAATTTAGCAGATTAAAAGATATTGTTGACACTATGGAGGGGCCCAGCTCTGAGTACACATGGTGGCAACATTGGCTTAGGGCCTTGAAGGTGGAGACAGCAAAAGTAGTAGCTTCAAGCCCTCTCAGCCTAGAGATGGAAAGAGGATTAGAGAACTGTTAGAAAGAGACTACAGGATTCTCAGAGCTGACACTGGGCGTAGGATATGGTCTTGTTTGGCTACTTAATTGACTATATGAATTTCTGGGTCACAGTTCTTGGGTGAAGGAAGAGGAGTGCTTATGGTAAGTTATAAGGGATTAGAGGCCCTGTTCACATTTTCATGACAGAGAAGACTGGTAGTACTTGTAGCTACAGGGGAACAGGGGCCCTTTCTGGGTAAGGACCAGAGTGCAGATTAGAAGAGCCGGGATCACACCTCTTCCTAAACAACATCACCACAGGAGCACCAAAAATTTACAAACGACCAGAATTTGTTTTGAAAAGAACATCACCAAAAAGCCTGAAGCTTGGTACAGAGCTTCCTTGCCCCCCTAACCCCAACCAGATGAACAGAGCCTAACTTTAACATAAAGGTCAAAGTCAAGAAAAAGGCTGGGAAAATAAGAACAATAACAGAAAGAACTTGACTATAAAAAGCTCCTATGGTGACAGGAATCATGGAGAGAGACAGACTCAGAAGAAGAAAACAATTTGAAAACAAATATTAGCAAATCCTCAAAGAAAAAAATGTGAATAAAAAAAAGCCAACCAAGAAAACATACAAGAGATAAAGAAAGAGATAAAAATGGTAGAGGGAAAAGTAAGAAAAGAATAGAAAGTGATACAAAAAATTATGAAAATATGATGAACAGCTTGGTAAAAGAGACATAAAATATAATGAAAATAGAAATACATTAAGACACAGAATTGGCCAAATGTAAAAGAGGCACAAAAATTCACTAAAGAAAACAACTTCTTAAAAAGAATTGTCCAATTTGGGAAAAAAAAAACACAACACAAAGATACAAAAGCTCACTGAAGAAAATAAATTAAAATTGGGTAAGTAGAAGCTAATGACAATATGGGACATGAAGAAAAAATTAAAAATAGTCAAAAGAATTAGAAATATAGAAGAAAATGTAAGTTATCTTATGGAAAAATAACTTAAAATAATTTAAGAATTATCAGACTATCTGAAAGTCATGACAAAAACATTTATATGTCATATTTCAAGAAATTTTATGCTTAGAATTTTTTGAAGTTATAAAGGAAAACTACTCTGATATTCTAGAAGTAGAGGTTAAAATAAAAATGGAAAGAATCTGTTGATAATCTCATGAAAAAAGATCCCAAAATTAAAACTCCCAGGTACATTAATATTTTAGTCAATTGCCAGATTTCCTAGAAGCAAAAGGATGTTGTGTTACAAACAAGAATAACCTACTCAGCAAAACAGAGTATACTACTCAAGGAGGTGAGGGGAATGGATATTTAAAGAAATGGAGGGTTTTCTATCATTCCTGGTGAAAAGACCAGATGAATAAAAAAAAAAATTTGACATTCAGACACAAGACTTAAGAGAAGTATAAAAACGTAAACATGAAAATAAAATCATAAAGTACTTAATAATATTAAACTGTTTATATTCCTACATATAAAGGATACGTATAATACATGTAACTCCTAAGAACTTTATCATTATTAGGGCAGTAAGAAGGCATCTATATAAAAAGAGGACATGAATGTTACTTCATTATGTTGAATAGATCTAAAAAAAAGTGAAAGAGGGAGAAAAGCATGCAATGGGATAACAGGGAAGGGAGAGGAAGAATGAATAAAATTAACTCACATAAATGAATAATGCAAAGAAGAACTTTTACAGAAGAGAGGAAAATAGGTCTATCATGGGCAATAGAACTCTGTTTCATCAGAACTGTTCAGAAACAAAAGAATGCCCAGCACCAGATGAATTTACAAGTTAATTTTACTAAACAGTTAAAGAACAATTAATTCCTATGCAGTATAAGCTGTTTTTTTTTTTCTTTTTGTAGGGGGGAACATAGGGCAATTGGGGTTGTGACTTGCCTAAGGTCACATGGCTAGTAAATACTAAGTGCCTGAGGCTGGATTTGAACTCAGGTCTTCCTAACTCCAGGACTGGTGCTCTATTCACTGCACCACCTAGCCACACCCAGTATAAGCTGTTTAAAAAAACCTGTAAAGAAGGAACAATAGCTTGGCAACAAAATACAGACAGTGAGTTCTTCAGACCTAGTAAAGGGGGTTCTGCAAAAAGCACATATTGCATGTTCTCTAGTGCTCAGCAAGAGTCTGTACATCAGGACAAGAGGAGGGCTCCTGTAGTCTCTCACTGGGCTACTGGGAGACCCTATACCAAGTACAGAAAAAGAAGGATGTTCAGGCAGATAGAGAGATAAAGACAATGACAAGAGCAGTGACAAAAAAAAAGAGACAGAAAGACTCAACAGTGATTCTGATAGTTGCAATTTGAGTGTATGGTAGAATTATGATTTCCTTAATAGAAGTAGGTGAGTCAGAAAGAAAAGTACATTTAGAGAAAATGATGAGAAAACTCAAATTCATGCCACATAAGAATAAAGGAATTGGAAGTCTTTAGTCTGGAGAAGGAAAAAAAAAACTTATGGGAGATATAATAACTACCTTCTGAGTTACTGAAAAGTTGTCATGCAAAAAAATGGATTAGACTCATTCTGCTTGTCCCCAATGGGTAGTATAACTAAAATCAATGGGTTAAAGCTACAGAAGGAAAGATTTATAGTTTATGTAAGGGGAAATGTCCTAAACAATTAGGGCTTCCCAAAAGTAGAACAGGCTACCATAAGAAGATATTGGGTTTCCCTCTCACTGGATAACTTCAAGTGGAGGCTGATTGATCATTCATAGTGGGGATTTCTGTCCAAAAATATATATATCTAAAGTCCCTTAAAACTCTGAGTCTATGATTTTATAAAAAGGAGGAAGTTTGCCAGAGACCTCTGTTTCTGCAAAGGAAACTTATTAGCCCACTTAGATTTTAAAATGACCTACACACAAAATGGAAGCAAGCATTGGTAATAGATCATGAACAAAAGAATGGCATAGTACTAGAGTAATTGTGTCAGGATCTCTAAAGCTGATTGTTGGTGATGAATACTAAGCATGACTAAAAGGGATTTTTTTTATCTATGTTGCAAAAAAGAGATAGTAAGGAAGTGATAGGACCATTCCTCAGGTTGACTGATGGCAGGAAAACAGCAGATAGAAGAATTACTCACCTGTTATTTTGCTTTCGTTTTCTCTGGCAAGGAGAATAACCCTTACATTGACAGGTATATATAACAAAGTGAAATTACAACAAGAGTACAACCTAACTGCACTAATTGAATTCAAGTTATTGTGCCTAGAAAAAGCACCTTCCTGGGTACTGAACTTTGCTGTGGCTGATGTTGTTTTTCTCTGGACTGCACAACTATGACTCAGCTTCCGTCTTTCTCCCTCAGCTCTTACAGACCAGTATTCCATTAATGAGTTGCTCTTATAACTTCCATTTTTAAGCTAAGTCATAGACCAGCCACCTTCATTCTCCAAACTTCATCATCATGATCTGTACAGACACCTACACTGTCCATTGCTTCCCTCAACCCCCATTCAGTCCCTTTCATGTGTTATCTTTCCTCATTAAAAGGAAACTTCTTGAGAGAAAGGACTTTCTTTTTTGTTATATTTGTATTCTCACTGCCTAGCACTTCAGTGCCCTGTAAACATTTGTTGAAGACTTGATTTTGATATGTCTTTGACAAACTGTTACATTGAAGAAGAATTAGACTTCAGTTTTGCTACCCTCAAGGACAAAAGTCAGAACACAAAGTTGCAGAGAAGATTGAGGCTTGATCTAAGGACAAATTTGTAACAATTATGTTAGTCCTATCATTGAATGGTATGTCTCAGGAAGTAAACACTAAAAGTTTTCAAGCAGTGGGTCAAGTATTTTATGAAAGACTGGATGAATGTATTTAGGAGGTGTTACAAAGATACTTGTTCAGATGTGTCAAGTTTTTGTCTAAACCCGAGTAGCCCCTCACAACACTAATACTGTGATTCTTTGAAAGCACTTTACCTTCCCAGGTCTCACCTTTGTCATCTGTAAAAATAAGAATACTGAACAAATTGATCTTCTCCAAGGCAATGACCTTTGTATTGGAAGTATCAGAACAACAACAACAAAAAAGGTCAATAGGGAGTTGATACCCAAGACAACCCAGGAGATAAGAAGGAAGTACCTTGTTGCCTTTAATGAATTCAAATCACTTGACCCAGATGAACTATGTACTTGAGTGCTATAAAAAATGAGATAAGAATGAGTAATCATAAGAATGATTACTGAGCCATTTTCAGTAATATATGAATCTTGAAAAAGGAGAGGTACTACAAGATTGGGAAAAGGACAGATGTCCAGTTTTAAAAGAAAGAGAAAGAAATTCGGGGGGAGGAGAAGAGATGGGAGGAGAAGAGACAGGATGAGAAGAGAAGAGAGGAGAGTCAGGGAACTACAATCCTATGAACTAAATGTCAATTCCTCATAAAATTCTAGAATATATTGCTAAAGAGATTGTTGGTGAACATCAAGCAAGGAAAGTAATGAATGCCAATGTGATTTCAAGAACAAGTGACAGCAGAGTAACTCATTTCATTTTTAAACTAGATTACTGGGATAATAGGTGAAGAGATATTCTACATATAGTTTACCTAGGTCTTAAAACTTTTGTTAAAATATTTCATTTCATTCCTGTGGAGAAGAGAGCTATACAGTAAATAATAATAAAATGAGATTGTTTCAGAGCTGCTTAGATAGCTCAATTCAAATAATTGTTGTTAAAGATCAATGTTAATTCATTTTTAGAACTCCAGTGGTAGACCTCAGGGATCTGGGGTCTTGTGTTGTTTAACAGTTTTAAAAGTAACTTGGATAAACTTATAGATGGTATGCTCATCAAAATTTCAGATGGTACAAAAATAGGAGGGACTGATAACACGCTTGATGACAGAGTTAAGATCCCAAAAGACCTTGCCAGACTAGAGCATTAAGTTAAATCTAATTATATGAAATCCACTGGAAAGAAATATAAATCCTTACACTTGAGAACAACTTCTTAAGTATAAGTTCGGTGAGGCATGTTTGGGTGGCAGTTTTCCTGAAAAAGGTACAGGGAAAAACGTGCAAGCTCAATTTGAGTCATAGTTGCTACTGAACTCTTAGATTGCCCTCATCAAGCTTCATGTAAAATAATTTCTTCACTTCTGGTCACTACATCTTAAAAAGGGCATTGAAAATTTGAATTGTGTCCAGAGGAAGGCAAACAAGATGGTGAAGGGCCTTCGAATGAGAATCAGTGAAGTAAATGGTGATGTTTCCCTTGAAGAAGATCAGACTCAATGAGATACAATAGTTGTCTTCAGATAATTGAAGGGCTATCATGTAGAAAAAATATTTAACTTGTCTTGTTTAGCCACAGAAGGCAGAGCAAGTGGTAATGAGTAGAAGTTTCAAAGAACCAAATTCAGGTCTGGTATCAGGAAGAACTTTCTCAAGATGGGATGATTCCTCTTCTTAGATATCTTCAAGCAGAGGCTTGATAACAACATCTCAGGTCTAAGAGTATGTAGTATGGAGACAATTGTATCTCCATATGCCTACCCTTGATGACAGCTTGGACTAGATGTCCTCTAAGTTCTATTCTAATTTCAGAATTCTGTGATTCCGTAATGTCTAAGACCTTGTGTAGCTTTAATATTTTATGGTTCTTTGAATCACTATGTTAACCAAAACAGTTTCCTCCTTCAACTTGGTCTTTAGTAGTTATATGCTATGACATCCATCCATCCATCCATCAGTCCATCCATCCATCCATCCATCCATCCATCCATCCATCCATCCATCCATCCATCCATCCATCTGTCTATCCATCCATCTTATTTCCTAAAATTAGTAGAATGGCACAGTGAAGAGAAATCTGGACTTTCAGTGAGGAAGACTTCAGTTTAAATGTCACCTTTTACACTTAGTAATTATCTGTCCACAGACAAATCAGTTAGGTTTTCTGAGTCTCCAGTTTCTCACCTGTAATACTGATTTCACTGAGTTCTTGTTAGGCCCAAATGCTTTGCAAACTTTAAAACTCCATGTAAGTAGCATGTATTATAATTTTGTAGACTATTGAAGAGGAACCAAAAGGACATTCCTGTCAATGATAAATGGCAGGATATTTATTATAGAGATCTCTATGATATAGATTGAAGGACATTTGATCACAGAAATGTAGTTCCATTTTGCAGAAAACACTTTCCATGGCTGTCTTCAGCTGTTACCAAATATTACAGATCCATGTTAATATAAAATACAAATGTGTATTAAATTTATTTTCTGGTTTTTGACTGAGTGAATACTATATTTGTATAATCAAGATGTGTTAAATGCTGAAATGTTTTACAATGTAACTCTTTACTGCTTACCATTACAGACTGATTAAAAAAATATGTAAAAAGTTGATTATTTTTGTACTATTTTTTATTTGAAAACATGATTGGCTACTTCTACTACAAAAATAGTAACTTTAATCCTCAGAGGACTTAATCTTTGTTGTTGTTGTTATTGCTGTGTTGACTTTTAATAGCTCACTTGTACAATCACAGGTAGTTTTAAGTTTCAGAGAGTACAGTAGCCACAATCTGCCTATGTCAGCATCCTCTCAGCTGGAAATGTGGGATAATGGATCCATACCACCTAGTGGTTACTCCTAAGATATGGAGAACTTGACAGCTATGGATGCACATGTAGTCAATTTCACCTCATGGGGATGAGGGCTGTTTGCAAGCTATAAATCAAGGGATGAGAGTGGAAATTTTCAGTAACGAAAACTACCTTCCTCTCATTCAGCAGCAGTACAGTACAGATCCAAGGGATTTTTATACTAGACAAAAAAGGAAGTGTGCTTCTTCATAATGTGCAGAAACAGTTACAGTATCTTAGAATATCTGAAGTTCTCTATCATCATAAAAGTATTTTTTTTTTGCCTTCCTGAGCGAATCAGTTACCATGATTAGGTACCCGGTAGTCATGCATGTATTTGAATTCCTGGGAAGACTGGCATTTGGAGAATACCATTGGCATGACCTCCATATATCTTCCAAGAGATTTTCCTAAAGCCCACTTCTGACCATGTCACCCTCCTACTCAGTAAAATGCAACGATAAACTATTGTCTCTAGGATAAAATATAAACACTACTTTTAAATTTACAAATGACCTTTCTAGCTTTATTCCACAAGAATCTTTTGCACGCACCTTATGATCCAGCCGAAGTGGACCTCACTTGCAGCGCTCCACCAGCCATCCTTGTACTTTTGCAGTGATGATGATTCATTCCTGGAATATCATTCCAACTTATTCCGATCTCTTAGAGAATCGACTTTCTTTGAGGCTCAGCTTAGGTTTCCTGTTTCTCCCAACTACCACTGTGTTCTTTCAAACTTGTTTTGCATCTCTTTGGTATAAACACATAAATGCACAAATCTCCCCAGAGGTATTGCAAACTTCTTAAGGAAGAGACCATTTCATTTTCTACTCCCCTGTCCCTAGCACAGTTAGTGACACATAGTGATAGCTTGTTGATGGATTATTTAATGGATATATGAGGCTGCAGAGGTTGTCAGTGCTCCAATTTTCACCAGTATGCTTGAACTCTATCATCAACATGCTATCATCTTGGTGATATTCATTGCTGCTGATTGAAAGACAATGAGGAACTAAGAAAAGGGAAATTCACAACTTGTCCAGAAAATTCGCACTTTGATCAGTAGATAGTAATGGGGGGAGGGGAGGGAAAGGGGTTTACACTATTCCCATGGGTATGTCCCAAGTTAGATGGGACATTTTAAATGTTAAATGTTACTTTAGTTAAATGCTAAACTTTTAACTTTAGTTAAAGTTTAGTTAGCATAAACATTTTTGTAACAGCTGAAGACAGCCATGGAAAGTGTTTTCTGCAAAATGGAACTACATTTCTGTGATCAAAAATCCTTCAATCTATACCATAGAGATCTCTATAATAAATACCCTGCCATTTATCACTGACAGGAATGTTCTTTTGGTTCCTCTTCAATAGTCTACAAAATTATAATACATGCTATTTACATGGTGCTTTAAAGTTTGCAAAGCATTTGGGCCTAACAAGAACCTAGTGAAATCAGTATTTAGAAAAAAATGTTTATGCTAACTAAACTTTAAAATTTAGCATTTAACTTAGGCAAGTTGCTACTTCAAGTTTTAAAATTCAATGTCCCAGAAGAATAAAATCAACCTGATGGCAGGGATTGCTTTTATATATCTAGTGCCTAGCCTAATAACTTGTATATAGTAGGGGGAGTTGAGTGAATAAATAAATAATTGAATAGAAGAAAGTTTTGTGACCATTTAGAAAGGTGCTATTCACCAAGAGTCATCAGGGTCCATTAAAAAATGATCATGCTAAGTATGGTAATTTTATTTTTTGACTGAGTAATGAGATTGGAATATCAGCAAAATACTGAAAGCAGTATGTCAGCAAAGTGTTTGATAAATTCAGTTTATTATTATGGAAAAGTTAAAGATATATGGGCCAATTGATGTGATTGTTAAGTAAATTTGTAACTCCCCACATGATCATACCCAATGTTTAGTCACTCTCATTATGAAAATGAGGTCTCTAGTGGAGTGCTTCAGAGATCTGTCCTTTGTCCTGTACTATTTAATATTTTTACTTATTGTTTTGGAGGGAAAGGGCAGGGCAATTGGGGCTAAGTGACTTGCTCAAGGTCACACTGCTAGAAAGTGTTAAGTGTCTGAGACCGGATTTGAACTCAGTTCCTTCTAATTCCAGGGTCGGTGCTCTATTCACTGTGCCCTGCCCCCCCTGCCCATTTAATATCTTTATCAATAACTTGGATGAAGGCATCTTTGACAAATTGGCAGATGACAAAGCTCGGAGGGACTGCTTACATAATGGATGAGAGATCTTAAAGGATCTTAGGCTAAAATAGGGAGCTAAATTTTACACACATATGTGTGTGTGTATGTGTAATCATCTCTGAAAATACATGACATGGCTAGAAAACAATGGTTGCCATGAGAAAGCTCTAGATGTTTTAATGTCCTATTAGCTCAATGTAAATCAAAAGTGGCAAGGTAGGAATAAAAACAACAACAACAACTTAGTGTCTCATCTTCATTAAGAAGAATTTTATAGGGGGAGCTAGGTGGTGCAGTGAATAGAGCACCAGCCCTGGAGTTCAGGACCTGATTCCAATGCAGCCTCAGACACTTGAGACCTACTAACTATGTGCCCTTGGGCAAGCCACTTAGTTGCCCTGCCTTCCCCTCTCCAAAAAGACAAAGGAGAAGAAGATAATATTGTACATCTTTTGGCTTCTGTCCTGGCTGTGTTATGTCTAGAATGCATTTTATTTTCAGTTGTAGGTATCACATCTTGGGAAAAATATAAAAACGATTGTTTTTTTTTTTTTCATTTTCAATGGAGTTTGGGTGGAAGAAAAAATGTTTATGCTAACAAAATGCCTTAAGTCATTAAATTTTATAAAGAAAAAGTTGATCATTTTACAAAAGTATGGGGGCAGCAGCGTGAACTAGATGAGTTCTAATAAAAGTTCTAACATATATATCTTTATGGTTTACAATGTATTTTTAAAAATCATCCTATGCGGAAGGAAAGGCAAGTATTATCACCTCCATTTTATAAGAGGAAATGAGGGCCAGCAAAGTCACAGAGTGGCACAGCCAGGGGTAGAATCAAAGTCTTCTATGCCTTTGTTCATGGAAGTGTTCTTCCCCCATATCATGCTTCCATATGTGATCTTCATCTAAGACTTCATCAAGCTCTGAAATGCTAAATATGTAAATAAAAAAAAAAAAACAACTTGAAGCAAATAAAAATAAGACAATTTAACTACATCAAGAAATATTTTAATGCTAATAACAGAGTTTTATTAATTCAACCTGATTGACTGCTATTAAATCTAGTTTACATAACGATTTTAATTTCTGCCCGTCTGTCTTTTTTGATTAATATAAATTGCTTCAGCTTCTCCAGTGACTCATCAATGACTCTCAGTGTTTCATCTCAAAGAAATTGACAGGCTTCCCAATGAAGCTTAGTTTAATTAACCAAAGTATTTTTAAAGTTAACAATGCTTTCAGACATTTAGGCAATAAACTCACACCAATCTTAACACAAGTGAAAAGCTCTTCTCTTGTTTCAATGTACCTCGCAGGAATCCTGAGAGAAAAATATGGAAAGCTACCAGTCTTATCCCTTGTTCACATAAGGTTGATTATATATGACAGAATTGACTTTTTATTACAGTTTGTGTCTTGCAGGTGCTTAAGGTCATGTGGTTCAGAGAAAAACATTCCCTGAGTCTAAGTGGGTGAGCATCACACTTTCAGGACCAGAATATTAAAACCCCAAAACTATTTTGATGGCAGTGCAATGTACAATACTTAGTAACTTCAGGATGAAATATTTTAAAGGAGTGTTTGGTATTCACATGTTTCAGTGACCCCCCCCCCCCCCAAGCCTGAGTCACTTTTATATAGGCTGAGTCATGGTGTGATTGAAGTGTTACTAAGAGGCTCCTTTAAGAGGGGGTAGGATGCAGTTAGAAATTTAGGTGATGATATTAAAACAAAAGGTATCATTTAAGTAAGATTTTTTAAAGACCCCTTGCTCAAAAGTGTGTAACTTTGTCCACCAGCCTTAGGGCCCTTAAATTCCCAGCTAGGTTAAATGACTAGAATGGATGTTCTTGATCACCCGATTTCCTTATTTTACTGATAAGAAAACTGAGGCCAAGCAAAGTGAAGGACAGAAAGAGCAAGTGGCTAAAGTTTCTGTTTGGCTTCTCTAATGTGTCCTTTTTACTACACTGGCAATTCTCAAATTCCATCGGCCCCTGGGTGTTCCCCAGACCCACTCATGGTAACTGTAAGTCCAAAATTATTTTCATAAAAATACTAAGATATTTTAATTTTTAGTATAGTAATATTAAGAAATATAACCAGGGCTGTGCTGTAGCCAGTTCAAACTGGATCTTGAGAGCTGATTGTTAAACTTTTAGTATGACCATTTACAATTCATAAATTGACAATCGCTACAAATTAGAGCTTTATTTATTGTTTTGTTGATTTCTAGAATTAAAGTAATGGAGAAAATACTAATAATGAAGATTAAACTTAAAAGTGTGTTATATATACTCTGTCCACACCAACAGCTAGTTATTAAACATTTACCATCCTACCTCAGGATATAACACATATAAACAAAAGCTTTTTTTGGGGGGAGGGTTGGTTCTCAATAATTTTTAAGAGTGTAAAAGGTTCTTGAAACTAAAACATTTGAGGACCCCTGCACTACCTCATGCTGCCTATTTTTTACTCTCTCCTTTGGTTTAAGGCACTGAAGGCCTTCATTTAAAATTTGGACATTACATAGAAAGCATAAATTCAGTCCACTTATCAGTTGTGAATACCTTAGTTTATCAGATTTGTTAGCCAGATAATTATGTAGCAAGTCAGTAGACAATAAGCTTCTTGAGGTCTGGGATGGTTACATACCTTTCCATCTCCAGCTTCTAGCACAGAACCTGGAACATAAGAGTTTAATAAAGACTTGTTGATTGATTGTTTAAACTATAGGGAAGTGGGGATTGATAAAGATATAGAGAATGAGGCAGAAGAAAAATGATTCAAGATATCAGAGTAGAAAACATAAAAGAAAGTCTTCTCTTGCTCAATGGGCATCATATTGTCATTGGTACTTTGCTTGCTTTGTAATTGAGAAGTGCTGAATAGAAGGGAAACAAACAGAAAGGAGAAAAAATAGATTACAATCTTTCTTCTGTCTTCAATGAAAGTTTAAAGAGAGCAGATGTTATATTGCAGGCTGATGTATCAGGGGGAAAGATCAACTGAGATAAATTCTGGGGCAACAGTAAGGGAAGTTTTAGATAAACTGAGAAAGAAATCTAGCTTTCTAGGTTGCTCAGTTTGACAGCAACAAAGCCTCTTACTTAGGAAAAGAGGTCATGGAGGTCCACAGCTCTGAACTTTGTTTAAGAAAAAGATTTGAACACTGAGGACTACTAAGAAAAAATGCAGCTGAGGGAAAAAAAAGCCTGGCTTTTTAATGTGGGGTTTCATTCAAAATAGTAATTTCAGGCTGTGGGTGTGAAGATATTCACCTGGAACTTGGCCTTGATTTGCTGAGATTACAGAGGGTAATTCCACCCTTGAAATCTAGAGCATCCCACACAGCTGTGAAGTCCCAACTTTTGTGGTGGTTTCTAGGGCAGCAGCTGGTGAGGTCCTGAACAAAAAGGATATTTCCAGGGCTCAAGAGGCAAGCTTGTATTGAATGGCACAGCTCATTCCCCTTATGTCATATGAAGGAAATGATTTAAAAAAAAAAAAAGTAAGTAATCAGCATTTTAAATCAGTTTGCCATTTTCAAGATGGTCTGAAAAGTTCAAGATCTTCTTTTATTTCCCCCACTTTAATTACTGCCATTCACATGTCATTGCTTATGTCAAATTAGCAGTCCACCTCATTTGCTGAAATGGGCAGTGAGATGCATAACAGTATGTGGGGTCAAGTCTATAACTCTAGGTATTGTAGTTTAGAATTGAACCTTTGAAGTTATTTCTCAGTATGATCCTTTCCTACCAGTTCTGGGTAGTTTGATTCATGAAGGAAGCACAACTTTTCAGATCTCATCATTGTTTTTTCTCCTCCTACCTCTTCATTAGATTGTAAAGTCCTTGAGAGTTGAGTTGATCCATGAAACTGTATTTCCAGTGCTTAGCATAGTGACATACGCCTAGTGTTTCTTGGATTGAAATTAATTGGATGGAAGGAAATTAATTTAGTTGCTGTTTGATTAAAATAAACAAAAAGTTATAGTATTAACAGATATAGGAAAAAAAACATTTTTCTTCTAATCTAATGTGACACATCTCTTCTATTGTGTTTCAATTATTCAACAATCAAGTTCCTTCTATGCAGTAAAGTTATTTTTTAGGTGTTGGGAATGATACACAGATACTTAATCTATCCTTCCTGGACCTTAATCTTTTTTTGTTGTTGTTGTTCAGAGTAGCTCTATCAGCTGAGTTCAGAACATATAAAAAATGATTAAACACTCACTATGTGCAAAACATTGTGCTAAGTGGTAGAGTTGTAAATGGAAAGTGATACAGGTCCTGATTTCAAGGCTCTCATTCTAATGGGGAAGCTGTCACCTGTAGAAGGTTTCAGTTGTGAGTAAGTACCTTGGAAAGGTCCCATGGTTCTCATGGTTCAGAGGCAAAGCAGATACTAATTTTTCTTCTTTAATGTCATTAAAAAAAATTTAAAGCAATTGGGGTTAAGTAACTTGCTCAAGGTTACACAGCCAGTTATTTCTGGGTGTGGTGCTAAGTATCTGAGCCTGGATAAGATCCCCCAGGTCATCCTGACACTGGGGGCCAGTTCTCTTACTCTGAGCCACCTGGCCGCCCCTTTAATGTCATTTTTACCGATAAAATTTTATCAATTTTTTATTTGATAGTTCCAAGGACTTTGACATGAACCTTCTGTGTGGAATCTTCAATCATTGTGACTATAGTACCTAGAAAGATGTAATTGCCAGGCTACATGTCTCCAGGCATTTCTTCCCAGGATGATGGTTGTGGGTACTGTGCTGGCAGCAGTCATCTCCAAGGATCTTGAATGAAATGTCCCAGGCTGTTTTCACTGGGGTTTGAGGGGAGATGGTGGTTCTGGTTTGCCTAGTACAGGCCCTTCTTCTATCTACCTTGATGCTTCAGCTAGGCTGGCTTGCCTGTCCTGTAGCTGTAGTAGTTTGAGAATGACTGGGCCCTTTTTTTTTCTGAGAGAGCTGCTTCCCTGGATGATGACTGTGAAGGCTGGGCTGGAAATAGGCTGGCTATCTGGGGAGTGCTACCATTCCAGTGTTCTTGTGCCTATCTGTCTGTTGGTAACAGTTAGTCATCTTCCAGTCTTCACACTCTTCTCCAAGTCAAGATCAATCCTCCCTCTCCCAGCCCCTATTCTTCTCTATTACTCTCCTTTCTGCTCCCCCTTTGGAACTGCCCTTTACCTAACCTAAATTTCTCATCCTAGATTTCTTCTTCTCATCTTCTTTCCATGTTCTTTTACTTAAAAAAAAGTGTCCATTTACTGTCATGACTTAAATTTAACAAAAAGGTGAACTGAGACAATTCTCCAAGCAAAATGACATTTATCAACAGGGGCATGTTGTTTCTCAATACAGCTTGTTCTATTTATGGCAAAGTCTCTGAGCAAAAGGACAGCTCCATTTTATAGGTTTTGGGAAATACAGAACAAAGAATAGAGAAGTGTAGGTGACATCATAGGGTTGAGGGCAACATGATTGGTTACATAGCTGAAGAACAACAGGGAACAACATAATTGGTTGAAAATTTGCTAAATGAAGGATAGAGACAACTCCCTCCTTCTCTCCTGAGGCTAAGAAATGCTCATTTTCTGAGTCCAGGTACCAGATGGTAGGCCAGAGTTTGGGACAGTAAACTGAACATCCTTGAAGGATAGCTTGGTGGTTTAAAGATATTAGAACTGACTCGCTTGTGTTTACACACATCCCCCAAGGTCAGCTAAATGCCTCGAGGCAAGAATAGATCAGTGATTCCCAGGAGAGGTAGATTTTTAAACTTAACCCATTACAGATCAGCTGAATTCTGAACTAACTTCAGAGATAGAAAACCATGACTTAGTTACAGGACAAAAAATAATTAGCTATAAAAAAATAAATAAATGATACCAGATTAATCTTAATCTTCTCATTATGGTTGCCACCTCATCCTTGGTCAGCCTCTGCAGTGATGATCTCCTCTCAGGCCCCTGATACACCAGGAAGGGGAGGAATTGGTGTTCTCAGTGCTCTATAATGGCACTTTTCTGAGGTTTACCATTCATCTCTATTATACTATTCATATTCCTATTACTATCATTTCACTCATGCTCCTTTCTCTAAAAACTCAGAATCTGGGTGAGTCTCCCTCTTCACACTCATTCTTGCCATTATTCTTGGGGACTTTGGCAAGTTAATTGGTCATTAAGTATGTAACTAAATCAACAGTAACTAAAGTATCAGGCATTGTGGCAGGCACTGGGAAGAGGAAGGAAAGCAAAAAGAAAAATTCCTGCCCTTAAAGAGCTTGCTTTTGTAGCAGCAAGCACCCCAGCATCCCCAGGGTGGCTGCCAACACAGGTTCTTAGATCTGCTTTGTTAAAGGAAAGCAACTCAAAATGGGTTAACAAGCTTACTTTAATCAGTCAAATATGTATTGTTTACCTAGTTCAGGGGAAAAAGGTTAGTACCTCGAACTTCAGAGTATACAGACAGAATTATCAAGACAGAGAAACAGATCAAGTAGACAGGTTTCCAAACTGTCCAACCATTACATCCATACCAAATCAACATCTGGGTTTTTCAAAGCCAGGGGGCTCTCAACAAAGGCTTCCCAGAGTCTCATCTGATCAAGTCACAGAACACTTCTCAAAGTGAGTCCCAAAGCAAAGCCTCACATCAGGGATTATATAGCCTTCTCCTGGGTCAGAGAATGTAACCACCCTCTTGACCCATTGCCCAATCACACAGCATCAAGGTGTGGGCATTCCTGAAAACAGGAGGCTTCTCCTGCCACAGGCTCCATGTGACCACATTAAGTCTATTAGGAGGCAGAGTATATTTTCAAATCAAGGAAGGTTCTCAGAGTCTCTTAAGCCTATCAAAGGGCCTAAGGGCAGGGAAGATCTTTAAATTTGCATTTCCATTACAGCTTTCTAGAGACAACCCATAAATAATTGGGTATATGCAAGATAGATACAGAGCAGATGAAGACATTCAGAGAGAGGAATGCATCAGAAGCTAGAGATCCTGGGAAATGTCACTTCCAGAAGTTGGGATTTAAGCTGAGTCTTGAAGGAAACATGAAAGAGATGGGGGGGGGCAGAGAACTCAAGGCAGGGGAGAGAGGCTGTGCAAAAGCACAAAAATGGGAGATAGAATGTTGTATTCAAGGAACAACAAGCAGGCCATTGTGGATATATCATAGAGTACCTGGAAGGGAGGAACATACAAGAAGACTAGAATGATGCAAAGGCACCAATCTGAAAGAACTTTGAACACCCAAACAAAGGAGTTTATATTTGATTTTAGAGGTAATAGGGAATCAGTAGTGATTAGGGGTATCAGAAAACAAAGGAGGAAAAGATGTGGCATACTTAGATCTGTGCTTTGGAAAAACATCTTGTCAAGTGAGTGTAGGAATGCTTGGTGTTGGGAGAGGCTTGAGGCAGGGAGACCCATTAGAACGTTCTTGCAGTCATATAGGTGAAAAGTGTTGGAGGAAGGCCTGAATTTGGGTTCTGTTTGTGTAAATGAAAAGAAAGGGCTATATGAGAGCTATTGTGAATATGGAAATGACAAGATTTGGCAACATTAACAACTTCTCAAACACCCTGGTATGCCAGCTCATTATGCCCTTCAGGTCCTATGACAAATATTTCCCTTCTGCTTTAACCTCTTCTAAGTGTAGTCATATATTAGACTTGGCCATCACAAGAAACTATATGACCTCTCTGATCTTGAAATCTGAAATTTCCTTCTCTGATGATATCCTTTTATCCATTCATCTTTACATCTAATTCTCTCAGAGCCATAAAAAAGAATTATTGGTCTTAGGGAAAACTTAACTGGGGTGTGGTTATAGGTGGTAGCCCAGAGAAAGGTGTGACTGCTAATGTTGAGGGGGCAACCTGTCCTTCAGAGACTGGCATACTTTTCTTGGAAGAGGGGGAAATGTGAAGGTTTGGAAAAGAGGAACTCTGGCAATAGCTTTCTAAGGGTAAAAGCCTAGCCTTGAAGAGAAAGTTAGATTCCCCAGAGGGAAACACTCCTCATATTTTAGTCCTCTGGGCTAAGCTATGGTTGTCCCATGCTAATTATAGCTTCAATATTATTCCTACTAAACTTCAGTGATTGTGGGGTTTGGCAAGTTCAGAATTTATTATGTCCCAGATATACAAGAGGCAGAATGACAATGGCTAAGGAAGGGACCTAAAAGCCAACAAGACCAGGGTTCAATTTTTGTTTCTGAGGGTGTGACCCAGGATAAGTCATTTAAACTTTCAGTATTCTACATACCTATCTAAGATTATAAATTGCTAGGAAAAAAGATGCTATCTTGCTTTAATAGGGATATTTCTTCACATGGAAGTTTCTCATAGAATTGAAATTATGTATCTAGCCCACATAACATTTTTTTCCAAATTTATTATTTATTTATTTTAAACTTTCTTTTCTTTTTAAATTTTGAGTTCCAAATGATCCCTTTCCATCCCACCCGCTACAAAAACCAGCAATATGATATCAATTATAC
>NW_027187323.1:10740920-10839180 GCF_028583685.1 Petaurus breviceps papuanus
AATGATATCAATTATATAATTGATATCATGCAAAACACATTTCCATCAGTCATATTTTTAAAGAGCAAGAAAAATAAAGAAAGTGAGAAAAGTATACTTCAGTTTGGACTTGGAGTCCATCATTTCCCTCTTTGGAGGTAGATAGCATTTTTTCATCATGGGTCTTTGGAATTGTCTTAGATCATTGTATTGATCAGAATAATCAATTTTTTCACACTTGATTGTCATTACAACACACAAGGATCTAGTTCTTCCACTGACCTTGGCTTCAGTTCATACATATTTTGCTATGTCTTTCTGAGCCCCACCTCCTTGTCATTTCTCGTAGTACCCTCATCTCTTCTGGCATTTGTCGTTTCCGCTAGGTGTGAGGTTGTACCTCAGAGTTGTTTTGATTTGTCTTTCTTTGATTAACAGTGATTCATAACATTTTTGTATGACTTCTGAAAACTTCCTATTTATATCTCCTGACAAATTTTCATTTGGAGAGTGGCTTTAATTTGTATATATTTGACTCAGTTTTATACTCAGTATGGAGAAATGAGGACTTTATCAGAGAAACTTGCTGTAACATTTTTTGGACATTACTTTATTGTCTGTAGTATTTTTTAAAACAAAACGTAGTTTCTCTGATTGACTCTTTTAATTAGGTCTACTTTTGCTTTTTGTTTTGTCTGAGAATAACGATTGCTCCCCCTGCCTTTTAAAGTTTAGCTGAAGTATGTCAGATTATGCTCCAGCATCCCCCACCCCTTTTTTTAAATCTGTCCTTCCATTTCAAGTGACTCTTGTAAACAATACATTGTTGGTTTCTGATTTCTAATCCTCTCTCTCTCTTTCTCTCTATGTCTTTCTGTTTTATAAGTGAGCCCTTCACATGCACAGTTATATGTGCACATCCTTCCTTCCAATCTTCTTCTGCTTCTATTTTTATCTTGTCCTTCCTAAAAAGCCCATTTTGCTTCTAACCGCTGCCTCCCTTAATTTCTCTTCCATTTTGTCTTATCCACCTCCACTTCCTCTTATTCCATTACCCTTTTGGGTAAATTACATATAAGTATATAAAGACAAAAATATACACACATATAAATGTATGTATGTCTTATATATTTGTGTGGGCATACTTCCTCCTATGAATCAGTTCTGATGAGAGTGAGATTCAAGCCTTGCCTACCACAATACTGTTTCCCTATCTAGTATAAAAACTCTTGCTTGTAAGCTTTTCTTATGTGAGAAAATTTCCCCATCCTACCTTTCCCTTTCCCCTCCTCCCAGTGCATAACTCTTTTTCACCCTTTCATTTTTAAATGATCATTTCAACACAATCTACTCCCACCCATGCCCTCTGTCTATATATAGACTCTCTCACACCCCTTATAAAGATAAAGTTCTTAGGAGTTACAATATATTATCCTCCCCATATAGAAAGGTAAATAGTTTAACTTGACTGAGTCTCTTATGATTACTCTTTCATGTTTACTTTCTTATTCTTCTCCTGAGTCTTGTGTTTGAATGTCAAATTTTCTATTCAGCTCTGGTCTTTTTATCAGGAATACCTGAAAGTCCTGTATTTCATTAATGTCTATTTAAAAAAAAATTCTGAAGGACTATACTCAGTTTTGTCGTGTTAAGTTCTTTTCAGTTATAATTCTAGCTCTTTCACCCTCTGGAATGTCATCTTAAAAGTCCTCCATTTCTTCATCCTGGAAGCTGCTAAATCTTATTTGATCCTGACTGTGACTACACAGTATTCAAACTGTTTCTTTCTGGCTGCGTGATGTATTTTCTCTTTCACCTGGTTGATTTAGAATTTGTCTATAATATCACTAGGAGTTTTCATTTTGGGGTCTCTTTCAGGAGGTAATCAGAGGATTCTTTCAATTTCTATTTTACCTTCTGGATCAAAGACATTAGGGTAGTTTTCCTTGATAATTTCGTGAACTGTCATGTTGAAGCTCTTTATTTTACCATGGGTTTCAGGTAGTCCAATAATTTTAAAAATTATTTCTCCTTGATCTATTTTCTAGGTCAGTTGTTTTTCCAATGAGATATTTCACATTGTTTCATTCTTTTGAATTTGTTTTATTGTTTTAGTCTCATAGAGTCATTTGCTTTTACTTGCCAAATTCTAATTCTTAAGGAATTATTTTCTTTGGTGAGCTTTTCTACCTCCTTTTCCATTTGAACAATTTTGCTTTTTAAGTAGTTCTTTTCTCTATGTTTTTTTTTTTCTGTGCCTCTTTTACCCAGCTGTTATTTCTTTTTTCATGATTTTCTTGTATCATTCTCATTACTTTTCCTAATTTTTCCTCTACTACTGTAATCTCTTTCTTTGTTATATTTTGGTCCACTTAATTTTTTTGAGGATTTGTTTGTAGTTGTTTTTACATTGTTGTCTTCTTCTGAGATTATGTCTTGGTCTTCTCTGCCACTAGAGCAGCTTTTTGTGGTAAAATTCTTTAATTCTTGGTTTTGAACTTTATGTTAGATGTGGGCTCTGTTCACCTGTGGTTAGAGAGGCACTGTCCCAAGCTTTAGGCTTTTTTGTCTTGCTGTTTTCAGGTGGTCTGCAAGATTTTGTTTGTCTTTCTTTCAAGGTTGGTGTGATCCTGGGAGAGGTGTATTCACTGAACTCCTGGTCTTCACTCTGTTCTTTACCCAGGAAGTACCTTGGTACCCCAACAGTGACAAGCACTAGTACTTTCTTTGCTTTGGAATTGTGACCAGGGTCCCTGTTTTGTTGTAACAATCCCCAGTGCTCCTCTAGGCCCTGGAACTGTGACCCTGACCTGAGCATGGGCAATAAAGTTGCTAATTAGTACTAGCTTTAAACACTGCCAACAAATGATCCCCCTGCTATCTATTTCTGACCAGTTCTACCATCCTCCTTCCCTCTCTCCCCCCCTCTCCCCCATTTACTATCTCTGGGCTGAGAGTTCCCAAATGTGCTACTGCTGTGGCTGCTTTTGCTGTTACAGTGAGTGTGGGCTCAGGCCAAATCTCCATCACAGTGTCACAAACTTTTCCTGTCAACTTCCTCAGTTTTCTTAGGCCAGAAAATATCTTACCCTTATCTTTGGTTGCCCCTTCCACTCCAAAATTTGATTTGAGGAGTTATTTTATTTTATTTTTTTTAAGCAATCGGGGTTAAGTAACTTGTTCAAGGTTACAAGGCCAGTTATTTCTGGGTGCGGTGCTGAGCATCTGAGCCCGGATTTGATCCAGGTCATCCTGACACTGGAGCCAGTGTTCTTACTTGCTGAGCCACCTGGCTGCCCCTAAGCAACTGGGGTTAAGTAACTTGCTCAAGGTTACATGGCCAGGTGTTTCTGGGTGGGTGCTAAGTGTCTGAGCCCTGGATTTGGTCTCCAGGTCTTCTCAACACTGGAGCTGGTGCTCTTACTCGCTGTGCTACCTGGCCGCCCCTTGAGGAGCTATTTTAAAGTTGTTCAGAAAGTAATGTTGAGAGTCCAGCTGTGTTGTCTTTCATCTACCATGCTGACTATCACTTTTTTTTTTAAAGCAATTGGGGTCAAGTAACTTGCTCAAGGTTACACGGCCAGGTGTTTCTGGGTGGGTGCTAAGTGTCTGAGCCTGGGATTCGATCTCCAGGTCATCCCGACACTGGAGCCGGTGCTCTTACACACTGTGCTACCTGGCTGCCCCATGGCTGGCTATCACTTTTAAACCCATTTTTTACCTATACCACAATTTCTAATTCCTCTCTTCCTCAGTCCATCATTCTTTATCTTTCATCAATTTTTTTCACTTTACTTTCTTAACTTTATTGTTAACTAGTCTAACTGCACTGTCCTCTACTTCTGAATGCCTTGCCTCTTTGATTTTCCTTCATTCACACTTTCCTTATAATCAATACAATACTGCAACTTTGGTTAGTCTTCTACTCTCTTCTCTATTCTCATGCTTATGGTGCTGAATGCCGCTGGAGGAAGCTACAGAGTCATGGAGTCTGGGTCCTCTACTGATTCATGTTATGCAATATTAATTAGGCCATCATTGTTACACAACAGGGAAACTAGATATCTGGGGGAAAAAATTTCTCATACACTGACTAAAGAATATTAATGTGGATTTGTCACATCGATAAGACAACTCAAATCAGACAAGAATAACATCATGGTGCTTGCTGATTTCTGAGCAAATGGTAACAAATCATCTATTTGATCTGATATAAATTTCAAGCTTTGCCATTAGAGACTATGTGTTAGGAATATGAAAAATTTTCTATACTTGCTAATCCTGATAACCACTGATGGCATCTGATGTTCATGTGAGAATGAATTACATTTGCAAAATAATACTGGGAAATGTAACTAAGGATCGTGGCATCATAAGTAAGAAACTAAAGGAAGCCTTGAGGGACAAAGGCAGTGTTTCCCCAATACTGAAATGAAGTAGAAAAGCTTCAGAGAAGAAAGGAAGATGTATGAAGTAGATTGTTGGCTAAGAAGGTGGTGCCTGAGAGCAAATTGTATATTTCTCATGTAAGGACCAACATTGTAAAGCAATTGCCACAACGAAAAGGCCAAACTGCCATTTGCCACAATTATTTACTGATCTGAGAGCTCAGTGTCTAAGAGCAGCTAAACAATGGTTGCTGCCTTATTCTAGGCTCTGTCTTTTCTTGCTATGCCATTGCTATCTTACTCTGCTGCCTTTGATTGACACATCATTAACATGTTCTTCCTGACTCCTTATGCTAACAGAAGGTTTATCAGGCTTTCCCCTAGGAATTAAATTACTAGCAAATATTTCTTCCCATCATTTTTTTCTTCTTCACAACTTCCCACTGAAGTTCAGATACTTTCTTACATTTCTCTGGCTGCTTCACTTCCTGCTTCACTGAGGACAAAGGTTACTTTATTGTTGGTTCCCCTCTTTTCTTTAAGAAAAGATAAGTTCTAGTTCTCTCCATTGGCATTTAGATATTTCCACTAAACACAGATACAAATCGATTTGCTTTGATCTGTTCTGCACAAGTTAAATTGCAAATAAGGTTATATCTAATTAAAGCCCAATAAGTCATTTTTCCAACCTTAGTTATCATTCCATTCTTCCTGATAAAGCTCAGATACTAATATCATGGGATCCTAGATCTAAACCTGGGGACCTTGTAGGCTATGTAGTACAATAGGAGCCTCTCTTCTCCAGGAGAGGAAGTTGAGGCCCAGGAAGGCCCAAAGTCAAAAAGATAGTAAGAGTGTCAGCGTTTTAATATATGTCCTCATTTTTTAAGGCAGAGCTCTTTTCATTGTGAAATATTACATTTTACTTTCCATAGCTCCATTCCGCTGTAATGTAATGCCAAAAGAAGGCAACTTCCCAGGTTCAAAATACCAGCATAGGTGCTCTCTATTTTATTCAGTGACAAACCAAGAACAGAGAAGGTCAAAACATGACATCATTCAAAATACAGCATTTACTAAGTGTGATTAAATAATCTCCAAGTACTACCCCACCCCAGGACCTTCCAATCATTCAATCAATTACAAAGTCCCTGTTCTAAATACTACTCCACCCCTAGGCTATACCTTAATTAAGTCCACCACAAAACCCCTCTTCTCAAATGGAGATTAGTTTCCAAACATAGGTAAAATACCTTCATTTGTCAATCACAGAGCACAATAAGGTCAAAAGTTCCCCACCCCTGGATCACAATTGAATCTACCCCAGAGTTACATCAAGTTTAAACACAGTACTTAATACCCAAATGGAGGTCTTTTCTTCATCTTAACATGAGGAAAGTTCTCAGCAATCTTAATTCCTGGGGAGACAAGGCTTAGTAAGGCCATAAGATACATTGCCAGTCCCTTCATGAATTCATCCTCTGTCTGTAGAACAGTCCTAGAACCCCTGAACACATTAGCAAAGCCCTCTCCCAGGATTTCTGTAAACATACAACAAGAAAATCCTTCTTCAGGGCTTCTGAACCAACAGAAAGGCTCCCAGACCCCTGCAACAACAGCACTGTCCTTCACCAGTGGACAGTATTCATTCTGTCTGCAGGACAGTCTCCAGACCCCTGCAACAACAGCACTGTCCCTCACCAGTGGACAGTATTCACTCTCTGTCTGCAGGACAGTCTCAGGGCTTCTTAGCGAACAGCCAGGTTCCTGGACTTCTTCAACAAAAGGACTGTCTTTCACCAGTGGACAAATCTGGCAAAACAACATCAAAACAGACAGACAAAGTACCAGCAAAACAGCCATGTCTCCTCAGTACTAGGCAGCTCAGGGGGCAGGTCTCAAAAGTCCAGGGCAATTCAAAGCAGCCACCAGCAATTCTCTTAGTCTCTCTCTCTCCACGAGGTGCTGCTTCCAAAAAAAATCTTCAGCCTCTCTCTAGTCTCTCCAAATCTACGTCACCAGCTCCTCCCAGTTCAGGACTTTCTTTTCACATCAACAAGCCCATCCCACAGGTGGGATTAACAAGCTCTGGGTTTTAACACAATCAATTTGAAAACCAAGCCAATACAGGGGAATCTCCACATTCCATTACTATCACATCCGCACAAAAATATGGTGATTTATAAATGGTTATCAACCTCAGGGAGGCTCTCATGTAGTGCCACAGGACTCTTCTTTGGTCTTGTTCTATTTAACAATTTTTATCATTGATTAAGACGAATATTTAGGTGGCAATCAACCTGAGGAGCACCTAAAACTTAGAAGGAGAGCTAATATGTCGCATCATAAAACAAAGATCCCCAAATCTCAACAAGCTACAGCAATGGGGAAAAAACAGGAGAGAATTTATCTGGGATAAATTTTTTAAAAATTTGTATTTGGATCCTAAAATCCAAACATGTGAGTAGAGTAGAGAGGTGATGTGGCTTGACAATAGTAGTGAAAATTTGTTGTTGTTTAGTCATTTTAAGTGTCCAACTCTTTGTGACCCCATCTGGAATTTTCTTGGCAAAGGTACTGGAGTGGTTTTCCATTTCCTTCTCCAGCTCATTTTACATCCAAGGAAACTGAGGCAAACACTATTAAGTAACTTGCCCAGGGTCACATAGCTAGTTGGTGTCTGAAGTCAGTTATAAATTCGGGAAAATGAGTCTTCCTGACTCCAGGTGTGGCATTCTTCTGTGCCACCTAGTTGCCTTAGTAGTGAAAAAGACATGCGGATTTTGTGCACTACAAGTACAATATGTGTCAGAAGTGCAGCATGGTATTTACAAAAAGCAGTATGAACCAAGGTTACCTGAAGACCATGGAGCCCAGAGCAAGTAGCCTTATAGTCCTCCTAAGAATTGGTCAGACCAAATCTTGAACAGTGTGTACAGTTTTCCGTGCCACCATTTACAAAATATTTTGGCAAGTAGAAGTATTTTCAAAGAAAGGTAACTAGGATGGGAAAGAAACTAGAAATCACTGTATAATCAGGTGTAGAAACTAAGGATGTATATACTGAAGAATATGAAATTTATGGGGAATATGATAACTGTCTTCAAGACTTTGAAGAACTGTCATATAGAAGAAAAGCTTGACCTATCCTTCTTGACTCCAGATACCAGAACTTTGAGTTGAGTAGAAGTTGTGAAGAGACAGATCTGGCTTAATGGATTAACACTTATTAAAAGTAGCATAAAAATGGAAATAGTTTGACACAAGGGTAAAGTGTGTCTACTTATTAGTGGTTTTCTAGCAGAGGTTAGAAAACTACACATTTAAAATTATTAAGGGGAATTTCTGTTCAAGTCCTTGTTAGGCTAGATCACCTCTAGGGTCTCTTCCAACTCAAGAGTTCTTATAGAAATGCTTTTGTCTCCTCTCACCCCTCCTCCAACTCTAACACTCTTCAAATAAGGATTATAGTAATGACCTAATTGCCAAATCCAAGTGAGATTAAGGCCTTCTAGAGAACCTAGGTAGGACCATGACATTTCAGGTAATAGGCATCTTATCAGTTTAGAACATTAAAATATGTGGTTAAAAAGTAAAAAAAAAAAGGTGTTTTTAAAAGTATAGATATATTGAAGATGGCAGGGTAGAAGCATGACCTTAAAGAGGCTCCAGCTCCACATTCCCCAATCAATGTTAAAATGTAAAAATTTTGTAGCTGCAGAACCCACAAAATGACACAGAGAAGCTAACCTCCCGTCCAGGACAACTCAGCAGGCAGGCAGGAATCGTCCAGCCCAGCACTCAGGGAGCCCAGCCCAAACACCTGTGAGCTTGAGGTTTTAGCCCCAGGGCAGGTCTGACCAGCCACTGGCCTGAGGGACTCCAGATTGTGGCCATTTCCAGAATTATCAACACATAGATGCAAAGGACAAAGTGAGAGGGCAGTACAGTCTGGAATTTGGAATCCAGTAAATGGCAGTGCCTCAGCTTTTGCCCCTGGGGCATGAAGCCTCTGAGACCCCCAGAACAGCCAGCCAGCACCATGTGGCAGCTTCAGCTCCTGGCCTGCAGAGTATAGGGGGACTTAGCAACCAGTCTGAGGGGTTTTCGCTCTTGCTTTAACCTGCTTGGATCCAGATTGCAGTCTAGGGTGGAGGTCCTGGGGCATGTGTCCAACTTTCCAGAGCATGTGGAGGCCTCAGAGAGGGCACCCATCAAATCCCTCCAACAGCTGAGAAAACCCCAGTGTTTGGAAAAGAGGCTCCTCTGTCTGGTGACAGAGTCTGACAGTGCCAAAAAGCCTAGGGGTCAAGTGACTGAGTGGCGACATGATCAGGCAAATGAAACAAAGCAGACAGAAAATTCCAACATTAGACTCCTATTCTGGGGACAAAAAGGAGCAAAGCATGGAACAGGAGGAAGACAGTGAAGTCAGAACTCCTGCACCAAAAGCTCCAAAGGAAAATACAAACTGGTTACAGGACATAGAGGACCTTAAGAAGCAGATAAGAGAAGTGGAGGAAAAATTGGGAAGAGAAATGAGAACAATGAAAGAAAAATATGAAATGAGAGTCAACAGCCTGACTGAGGAAAATAACACCTTAAAAATAGACTAACTCAAATGTCAAAAGAGGCTCAAAAAGGCAATGAGGAAAAGAATGCCTTAAAAAGACAAATTTGCCAGATGGAAAAAAGAATCTCAAAAGCTCAATGAGGGGAATCATTGCTTTAGAATTAGATTGGAGCAAATGGAAGCTAATGTCTTTATGAGAAATCAAGATGCTGTTAAACAGATCCAATCAAATGAAAGAATAGAAGGCAATGTGAAATATCTCATGGGAAAAACCACTGACCTGGAAAATAGATACAGGAGAGATAATTTTAAAATTATTGGACTACCTGAAAGCCATGGTCAAAGTAAGCACCTAGAAATCATCCTCCAGGAAGTTCTCAAAGAAAATTGCCCTGATATTTTAGAACAGAGGGCAAAATAGAGGTTGAAAGTATCCACCTGAAAGAGTGTAGAAAGATCCTGAAAAAAGATCCCCAAAATAAAACTCCTAAGAATATTGTAGCCAGGTTCTGGAATTACCAGGTTAAGGAGAGAATATTACAAGCAGTCAAGAAGAAACAATTTGAATATTGTGGAAACACAATCAGGATAACCCAGGATCTGGCAGTGTCTACACTGAGGGATCAAAGGGCTTGGAATGTGATATTCTGGAGGGCAAAGGGGCTTGGATTAAAACCAAGAACCACCTACCCAGCAAAACTGAGTATCATGTTTCAGGGGAAAATATGGTCATTTAGTGGAATAGAGGACTTTCAAGCATTCTTTATGAAAAAAACAGGAGTTGAATAGAAAATTTGACATTCAGATACAAGAAGCAAGAGAAGCATGAGAAGTTAAACAGGGAAAAGAAATCATAAGGAACTTATCAAAGTTGAACTATTAACATTCCTGCATGGAAAAACAATAATTGTAACTGATGAAACTTTTGTCACTATGAAAAATAGTTGAAGGTAATATAAATAAATAAATGTATGTATATATATATATGTATATATATACACACACACAAACACATATACATACAAATATATATGTATGTATGAGGGTATATGCACATATGAACACATATGTGAACATGTGTATATATGTTTACAAGTATACATAGATAGAGGGCTCATGTTTATATATATATACGTGTGAAATACTATTTTACATGTAATTTGGAAATAAGATATAAAATCACTGGGGCAAAGAGATCCACTATGCCCTACTGGAAAAGTTGAAAGGGGTATGGGAGAAAATATGGGAGAGAGCAGATTGGAGGAGTGGATATTCTGTGGGACTGCTATTTTGGGGCAGTGGGTAGGGGAAAAACAGGGAGAAAATTTGTAACTAAAAATCTTGCAGAAATGAATGATGTAAATCAGAAGTTAATAAAGCATTTGGAAAATGTAAAAAAAAAGTATGTTATATATCCCCCCCCCAAAAAAATAAGCTATAGCAACACTTTTAAACAGATAGGCCTATGATTATATGATTTTGCTTACAGTTTGGTTTAAATGTTTTAATTCTTACTGTGTGTTTGAATTACAAAAAAGTGTCATTAATATTTCTCTTCTTATTTTAGGGTATAACAAGAGCTTTTAAAAATGTTAAAAAAAACCCACCCTGAATCCCCAAAGTACAAAACATGTGTCAATTATATGTTGAATAAAGCTGTTACAAAAGTACAAAGAAAAAAAAAGGAAAGTTGACTTTAAATACTTTTAAAAAACATCTTGAAAAATTGTACTTTTTCTACATAACTTGAGGATAATGCCATTTAACTCTCACTATATAATAAAATAGAAAGTGAGAAAGGAATTAAGACAAAGAGAAAAAGTGGAGTTGAAGTATGTGGGAGAAAATAGGTAAAGATAGGAGTGGAGTTATATGACTTGGTAACCCCACATTTGGCTACCACATAGAAGGTTAGCTGCAATTCATCTTACCACCCTGAGGTTGACTAATCACACATTCTTTCACTTTATTTCAAGGCATTCAGGGTATAAGGTTGTGTCTTTGGACACCATTGATTTAATGGATAGAACTTAGAAATAAGAGTTAGATAGACCTTGGAGTCAAGTATGTTTCTCATACTTATTGACTGTGTGATTCTTAGCAAATCAGTGATTCTCGGTAACTCTCATCTAAATGTATAAATGATAAAACTTAACAATCTGCATTCAGAGGAGTTTTTGCATCAGAATGCCTTAAAATACTGAAATCACAGTTCTGAACTTAAATTTTAAAAAATCTAACATGAAAGTGATTTTAAAATATTATACTCAGATTATTTCATAAACATTAGATTTAGAATTGGACAGAAAGACCATCTAGGATAATCTTCCAACTTTACAGATAAAGAAATTGAGTCTGTGAACTTCAATGAAGTACTTGCATAAGGTACACAGTAAACAACAGATAAGATTTGAACCCAAGGCCTCTGAATTCAAAACCAGTGCTTTTCCCATTTTGCTATAGTAACTTTTTCTCTTCTGAATTGTTTATGACTTCTTTTACTTTCAGAGTCTAGGTCTTCTCAGTACAAGCACAAAATCCATATAAATTAGAGTAGAATTGGGAGTCCACCCATCCTAGTCATTCATAAAGAGCTATGGATAAAAGAGACACTATACAATTCTCAGTGCAATCAACAGGAAAAAAAAAAGCTCATTTTTTTTCTCCCCTCTCCCATTTTTTACTTTCAAGAGCACCATCATCTCAGTTTCTTAGCTTGGCAGCCGCAAGTGTTATCCTTGACACCTTGCTTGTGCTCACTACATATATGCATGTTATTTTGAAGTCTTATACCTAATCTCTTTTCTACTCACACAGCTACCACCCTTGGGAAGGCCCTCTTAACTTCCTATGCACTATTGCAATCATCTGATGAATAGTTATCCTGCCTCAGGCCTCATCTCTACCCACTGCAATCCATTATCCACTCACTTGCCAAAGGAATTTCCTAAAGTGCTCCACCTCTGCCCTGCTCCTACCCCCCTCTTAGTAGTTCCCTTTTACCTCTAGGTTCAAATATGTTTCTCTTCACAATTGATCCTTTTCTGAGAGGTTTCTCTCAGTTCCTTCCATTCTGTTCTCTCTGAGATTACCTTCCATTCACACTGTATCTGATGAGGTATGGGATCTGGGAGCCCCCTCAAGCTCTCCTTGAGTCCTTGAGGTACAGGCTCTGGGAACCCCCCTTGAACTCTGACTAAATCCTCTCATTTGATGAGGCATTAGCATGAGGCAATAAGACTTACATTGTGGCTGCGACCAAACCTCTGTTACTAGACTTCCCACCCTTGAGTCTATCAAAATATCAATCCACCCTTGAACTGGCCTAGCCCACCATTGTCTGTAGTCTCCAGGGAGCCTCCAGCAACTTCCCACCCTAAATCACTGACTCCTCCTGAAGACCCTCCCCAAACTCCTCCTTTAGACTACCCCTAGATTCCTCCCAAAACCTTCTGTATATAAGACCCCATCCTATCTCCATGTTTGTGAGAGTGCCTATTACCTAAAGCAGACTCACTCTGTGTCTAATTCAAGAGAACTTTTAATAAAATTTACTTTTCTTTGGCTGAGAGAAGACTTGAGTCAAATTCATTAGGCAGCACCCAATGTGTTGGTATTTTGGGGTCTCCAGAGCAACCCTAAACCTCTTTATGGGTCATCTCTTCAGTATCTATCTTGTATGTTCATAGTTTTTTTTTTTTAATGTTTCCCCCATTACAATGAGATACAGTGAGGACAAGGATGGCCTTTTCTCCCATTCTTTGTATCCCCAGTTATGCCTGGAACATAGTAAATGCAACTTATTAGATGCTTATTGACTGTTGGCTGAATATAGACTACTGAATCTTGCATCAGATGGGCTTCTGTGTCTGTATCCCATGTCAGCCTATGATGTGCAGGATTCCTGAGCAGGCAGAGAAAATGTTTGAGACATGTATCTTGAGTGTCTGTGGACATTTGTTAAATTAGGAGCTTCAGGAATTTACATACTATGCCTCTGAAGTAATGTGGCTCTCTTTTACTTGACTTCCTCTATAGCATTTCAAACGACCACCCCATCCTTGATGCTTTTTCCTAACTTGATTTCTTTGTATCCTCTACTTCTATTCTATTACTTTGACAATAATGAAAATGACAATGATGATAGGGACAACAGTAATGACTATTTTGATAGTACTTTTCTGTTTTTCTGATGACTCTAAGAGAAATTATTATTAACCAAATATTAGGGAGAGACAGGATTTTTTTTTCTCCCCAAAGGGCAGGGCGGATGATGAGATGGAATCTTGGAATTGTTACCAATCCAACTAGAGAAACTTACAAAGAATATAATGTAAGGGGAATTCTAGGCCATTGTGTTCCTGAGCCAGGTCTGAGCAGATATGGATAATTTTTTGTCTAGCTTGCCCTAGGTGGAGGTATTCTGCATAGGAGATATAGCTCTAAGACCAAGACTGAGTGATCAGAGTCACATTCCTGGACTCCTCATTTGAAGAGGTCCACCTCTCATTATAATATTCATTCTTCTCAGTAATTGTCATTCAATCAGAGTTGATTGCCACCCTTAGGAATACCTACTCTTCCAAGGGCATATAAGTTTTGAGAGGTATCCATGGGGGCTCTTTGGCATTCAGAAGTTGCACCAACTCCTTTTTATTAATTATTTGCTAGCATGATCAGTAAAATGATTAATTACCAAGGAACTGTGTCTCTCAAACTTTTTTATAAATCATGGTTCCCTTGCTGTTCTTTTATTAGCTCATCTTTCTCCTCTTTTACTTCCCCATATTTTGGTTTCCCTTAATTTTGTATATGCCATTTATAGCTCCAATGCAGTATGTTAAAAAATGAAGCCAATTGTTCCTTTTGTGAAGTCACATGATACTAGAGTTGGAAGGGATCTTACACATCATCTAGTCCAACCCCTTGTTTTATAGATGATGAAATGGAGGTTTTGAGAAAGAAGGAAATGATCACTTGTTAAGCACCTACTATATACCAGACACTGTGCTGAGCACTTTATAAATATTTTCATTTGAATTTTCACAACAACCCTGTGATGTAGGTGCTATTATTATCTTCACTTTACACTTTAGGTGACTGAAGCAGGCATAGATTGTCTCTCAGTTAGTAATTGTCTGAGGATGTATTTGGCCTCAGGTCTTCCAGACTCCAGATCCAGTATTCTATCCATTTAGCAACCTAACTGCCTTGTGACTTAATAAGGATCACAATCAGAAGGAAGCAAACAAAAGCTTGAACATTTCTTCTGGGCACAATTATTCTCTTAATCATTCAAACAGGAGTCAGAGATCAGAGATTTAGAGGTAGAAGTCATCTTGTCCAAACAACATCATTTCAGACGATAAAGCTGGTCAAGAGAGGCTAAGCAATTTACCCAACATCACAAGATTAGTAAGTAACTAAGACAGGATCTTTGATATCTATATCTCACTCTTCATAAAAGATGTACATTCGCTTGTTTAATTCTACCTGTGCAATGCCTTTTGCCCCTGTCTGAATCTTTCTATCCCACTTTCACCTTCCTAATTATGGATCTTATTTTATCTTTCCTGTCTAATCACCATGGTTTTCACACTGATTTCCCTGCCTTTTCTTCTAAATCTGTTACACACACTATAATCACAACTCTGATTTTATTTTACTACCCTATTAAAAACAAAACAAAACTTTAGCAACCACTCCAATCCCAAACACCAAAAATAAATGTTTAATGGCATTAAATCCAAACTCCTTAGTCTGGCATTAGATGTTCCTTTGCCTAGCCCAAGACTATCTTTTCAGTTTTAGCTCAGAGTATTCCCTTTATTTACTCTGTTAAAAACCAAACTAGATGGTTTCTTGCTGTCAGAAAACACTGTTATGCCTTTCCTCATGCTGTTCAGTCTGCCCGGAATGCCCTCCATCCCATCTCTTTATGCTGAAATCATAATCGCCACTTCTTCCACTAAATCTTCTTTGTTTTCCCTAACCATAAATTGTTTCTCCTTTTTCTTAGCTCTTTTAGCTTCTCTGCCCCCCCCCCCCGCCCTTTTCCCTTTCTCTAAAGTGGACTTCATTACATTTCCCTTTGTATGTTTTTGCATGTATTTTTATGTGTACCTCCCTAACTAGATGAGAGGTTTCTTGACAGCAGTCCCTATGCTTTCATAAAGGCACACGTGTTTTTCATAGTGTACCCTATCACAGAAAATGTCTTGAATGTAGTAGTTGCTCAATAAATATTTATTGGATGAATGGCATTTCTTCACCAGAAATTTGAATACTTTAATAGCCAAATTTTAATTTTCTGCTTTGACCATTTAAATTCCAACCTGATAACAAAATCTCAGAGCACTCTCAAGCTGCTCGGTTACCGAGATTTCTCTATTACCATCTGCAGTGGAGATGGTACCCAGTGTAAAAGAACCAGATGCAGCAAAGAAATTAAAATATGGGCTATTGTCAAAAGCTCCTGGTTTGAAGTGCCTAAGTGGTATGGCAATTAATGTCTGTGAACAGCTGTTTTTAAAGATTAAGGAAAGTGATTGCTTTGCCCCATAAATGGACAAATCCACAGATGTTTCAGGTTGTGCTCAGTTGTTGGCATTTAAAAGATATGTTTTGGAAACACTGGGAATGAAAGCATGCTGTTTTGTAAAACTTTGCTGGCTGGTATGACAGGAGAAAACTTTCTCAAATTTTTCAAGAAGCAGCCCAGATTTGGCTGTATACTAGAGCAGCATGCTGCTCTTTGTATAGATGCTGCTAAATCAATGACTGGAAAAAAAAAAAAAAACAGTGGATTTGTCACTCGATTGCTCAGTAAGGTGCCTGATGCTTTCTGGGTGCACTCTATTATCCACAGCCATGCTCTCTCTGTCAAAGACTACTGCAAGTTATACCAGCTGCTTGGCAGAGCTATTCAAGTTGTTGACTACCTTAGGCATTGTTCTTTAAATCTATTTACAGGCTTATGAAAACTGGCATCTCTTCCATAATATAGTGTCCATGTAGAAACCCAATGACAATGTGGAAAGAATTAGAAGTGGTTAGTTGAAATGTACTCACAAGAGCTGCTTTTATTTCTTGACCAAAAATAAATCCCACTTGGTATACAATTCAATAATCCTTTGGTGTTTCCTAGCTTGCCCTGCCTAGCGGATGCTTTTCTCACCTTGTTGGACAATATGAGATTTTTATTTGGTGCGTGCGTGCATACACACACACACACACACACACACACACGCACCCAGGAACACCTCCCCCCCAAAAAACAACATGATGACCTTTAATAACAAAATGGAAGCTTTCATGAGGAAGCAGGGTGACAGCAATCTGGAACTATCAAATTTTAAGAACAGTAGCCTGAACCTAAAGAGGATACAGGCCCATGGAAGGGATAATAAGAACAGCAGCAGGAACTCTGGGTAGCTGCAGAGGAGACTCACCAGCATGAAAGTAGTTACAGAGCTTTAGGTTCTACATTTATATGTATATCCAAGTTGGTCTGCCCATCTTGGGACAAGGGTGCCACAGAAACTGCAGGAAGGATTGAAAGTCTAATAAATATAAAATGTTAGGTATCAAAATGACAGTTAAGTATCAAAGGTGTCAGTATTAGGTGACAAGAATTTGTCTCCTCACCACTAGATGGAGAGACCTATCATTGTGAGAAAGAAAGAAATACTAGGAAACCTTTTATATGGATTTACTAGAATCCATAAAATATAGTTAAAACTTTTTTATAACTATAAAATTGTCAATAAATAGTTAACTATAAAATAGTTCAATGTAACTCCACTCTACAATTTTTTATCAGCTCATTGTTTCCCTATTATTTTTGTAAATAGTATTTTACTTTTTCAAATTAAGATAGTTTTTCACATTCATTTTTTATAAGATTTTGAGTTCTTCTCCCTTTTTCCCCATACCCCTCCACAAGATGGCAAGCTATCTGATATAGACTATGCATATACAGTCATATTAAACATATTTCCACATTAGTCATGCTCTGAAAGAAGAATCAGAACAAAAGGGAAAAACACAAGAAAGAAAAAACAGCAAAGGATCTGAAAACAGGATGGTTCGATCTGCCTTCAGACTCCATAGTTATTTCTTTGGATGTGGATAGCATTTTCCAATTTGAGTCTTTTGGAATTGTCTTGGATCATTGTATTGCTGAGAAGAGCTAAAACTATCATAGTTGATCATCTTACCGTATTGCTCTTACTGTATACACTGTTCTGGTTTGGTTTCAATCAGCGTCAGTTTATGTATGTCCAGGTTTTTCTGAAATCCTTCTGCTTATCATTTCTTTTAGCACATTAGTATTCCTTTATATTCATAGAACACAACATGTTTAGAAATTCCCCAAATGAAAGTCATTCCCTCAATTTCCAATTCTTTGGTACCACAAAAAGAGCTGCTATAAATATTTTTAGGCAATATGTTCTTTACCCTTTTTTATAATCTCTTTAGGATACAGACCTAGTAGTGGTATTGCAGCTTTATTGCTCTTTGGGTATAGTTCCAAATTACCCTGAAGAGTGGTTGAGTGAATTCACAAATACACCAGCAATGGTTTAGTGTACCAGTTTACCCACATCTCCTCCAATATTTAGCATGTTCCTTTTCTTTCATATTAGCCAATTGGATAAGTGTGAGCTGATACCTCAGCATTGTTTTAATTTGTACTTCTCTAATCAATAATGCTGTATAACTTTTTTTATATGTCTAAAGATGGCTTTAATTTCTTCATCAGAAAATTGCTTGCTCATATCCTTTGACCATTTATCAATTGAGGAATGTCTTGTATTCTTATAAATTTGGCTCAGTTCTCTCTATATTTTAGAAATGAGGTCTTTATCAGAAATACTGACTGAAAAAATATTTCTTGGCTTTCTGCTTCTCTTTTAATCTTGGTTGCATTGGCTTTGTGAAAGACCTTTTAAATTTAATTTAATCAAAATTATCCTTTTAACGTTTTAGAATGTCCTCTATCTCTTATTTGGTCATAAATTATTCCCTTCTTCATAGATTTGACAGCTAAACTATTTCTTGCTCTTCTAATTTGCTTATCGTGTCACTCTTTATGTCTAAGTCATGTACCCATTTTGACCTTATCTTGGGTTATGGTATGAGATATTGGTCTATGCCTAGTTTCTGCCATACTATTTTCCAGTTTTCCCAACAGTTTTTGTCAAATAGTGAGTTCTTAACCCACAAGCTGGAGATTTTGGGCTGCCCAAATAGTAGATTACTGTAGTCATTTACTGTGTCTTGTATGCCAATCTATTCCACTGATCCACCACTATTTCTTATCCAATACTGAAGAGTTCTGATGATTGCTGCTTTATAGCATAATTTTAGATCTGATATGGCTAGGCTACCCTCCTTTGCATTTTTTCATTAATTCCCTTGATATTCTTGACCTTTTATTCTTCCAGATAAATTTTATTATTTGTTTCTATCTCTAGAAAATGATTTTTTGGTAGTTTGATTGGTATGGCACTGAATAAGTAAATTAATTTAGGTAGAATTGTCATTCTTATTATATTAGCTAAGTCTACCCGTGAACAATTGATGTTTTACAATTGCTTAGATGTGAATTTATTTGTATGAAAATGTTTTGTGATTGTGTTCATATAGTTTTTTGGTTTCTCTTGGTAGGTAAACTCCCAAATATTTTATATTGTCTACAGTGATTTTAAATGGAAATTTTCTTTCTATATCTTGCTGCTGAACTTTGTTGGTAATATATAGAAATATTGATGATTCCTGTAGATTTATTTTATATCCTGTAAATTTTCTAAATTTGTTAATAATTTAAAATAGTTTTTTAGTTGATTCTTAAAGTATTTGATCCTATCATTTTAAAAGAGGGATAGTTTGGTTTCCTCTTGCCTAGTCATTCTCTGAAGTTTGAATTCAGTCAAAGAGTTACACTTGAGGACCTAGCAGGTCACATATGGCCTCTAGTCCACAGGTTCCTCAGTCCTGATCTAGTCTAATCCATTCAATTTCTTTTTCTTCTCTTATTACCAAAGCTAACATTTCTAGTACAATATTGTTTAATAATGGTAATTATGGGCATCCTTGTTTCACTCCTGATCTCACTGGGGAAGTTTCTAGTTTATTACAGATATTATTTGGTGATGGTTTTATTTAGAAAATACTTATCATTTTAAGGAGAGCTCCATTTATCCCTTTGATCTATAGTGTTTTTTTTTATAGCAATGGGCACTGTATTTTGTCAAAAAGCTTTTTCTGAATCTATTGAGATAATCATATGATTTTGGTTGATTTGGTATTGATATGTAGCCAATTATGCTGATAGTTTTTGTAATATTGAACCAGCCCTCACTTCCTGATATAAAACCCACCTGGTCATAGTATATTACTCTGGTGATGAATTGCTGTAATCTCTTTGCTAATATGTTATTTAAACATTTTGCTCCAACATTTATTATCAAAATTGGTCCAAAATTTTCTTTCTTTGTTTTGGTTTTTCCTGGTTTAGGCATCAGCCTCATATTTGTGTCATAAAAATAGTATGTTACCATTAATTCTTCACCTATTTTTCCAGATAGTTAATATAGTATTGGAAGTAATTGTTCTTTAAATGTTTGATATAATTTGCTTGTGAATCCATTTGACCCTAGTGATTTTTTTTTAGGGAGTTCATTGATGGTTTGTTTAGTTTCGTTTTGTAAAATGGGGTTATTTAAGTATTTTATTTCTTCTTCAATTAATTCAGGAAATTTGTATTTTTGCAAATATCCATCCATTTCACTTAGATTGTCAGATTTATTGGCACACATTTGTGGCAAAATAGCTCCTAATTATTGTTTTACCTTCTTCTTCATTGGTGGTGAATTTACCCTTTGGGTTTTTTTCTTTCTTTTAAAAAAATAAAATATTACCTAATATATTAAATTGGTTCTTTTTCATAAAAGGTACTATGTATTTCATTTACTAATTAAATAATTTTCTTATTTTCAGCTTTATTAATCTCTCCCTTGATTTTCAAAATTTCTAATTTGGTGTTTAATTTGATATTTTTAATTTGTTCTTATTATAGGTTTTTTAGTTGCATGCCCAGTTCATTGATTTGCTGTTTTTCTATTTTATTAATATAAGCATTTATAGATATAAAATTTCCCTCAAGTATTGCTTTGACTGCATCCCATAAATTTTAATATGTTATCTCATTATTGTGATTCTCTTTTGTGAAATTATTGATTGTTTCTATGATTTGTTGTTTCACTTGCTCATTCCTTAAGATTAGAACATTTAGTTTCCAATTAATTTTAATCTATTTTCCATGACCCTCTATTACATATAATTTTTATGGCATCATGATCTGAAAAGGATGCATTTAATATTTCTGCCTTCTGTACTGGAGTGTGATATTTTTATGTCCTAATACATGGTCAATTTTTGTGCATATATCAATGAGAAAAAGTTATATTCATTTATATTCCCATTCAATTTTCTCCAGAGGCTTACCATATAATAACTTTTCTAAAGTTCTGTTCACCTCCTTAATTCCTTTCTTGTTATTTTGTGGTTAGATTTATCTAGTGTTAGGAGGAGGATATTGAAGTCCCCCCAGTAGTATAGTTTTTTTTACTATCTTTATTTAACTTATACTTCAGAAATTTGAGTGCTCAACCATTTTAGCATATATGCTTAGTATTGATAATACTTCTTTGTCTCTGGTACCTTTTAGCAAGATGCAGTTTCATTTCTTGCCTCTTTTAATTAAACCCATTTTAGCTTTTGCTTTGTCTGAGATCAGGATTGCTACTCTTGCTTTTTTTTTTTTTACTTCAGCAGAAGCATAATATATTTTCCTCCAGTCTTTTACCTTTACTCTGTTTGTGTGTGTCTCTCTGCTTCAAATGTCTTTCTTAAAAAACCAATGAATTGTAAGATTAGGGTTTTTAATTTATTCTTCTATCTGCTTCCATTTTATGGTAGAATTCATCCATTCACATTCACAGTTATGGTTACTAACTGTGTATTTCCCTCCATCTTATTTGTCCTCAGTTTATACTTCTCTCTCTCTTTTTTTACCCTCCTCACCAGTGTTTTGCTTCTGACCACCACCTCCCTCCCTCTATCAGCTTCCACCTTTTATTTTCTCCTTCCCCTATTTGGGAAGACATATTTCTATACCCAATTTAGTGTGTGTTATTCTCTTTTTGAGCCAAATCATATGAGAGTAAGGTTCAAACAATGCTCACTCTTTTTTTATGTGATATTTACCTAGCCTTTTCATGTAATATAATTTACCACATTTTGCCTTCACCTTTTTCTCCTCCCAATACAATATGTTTTTTACCCCTTAATTTTTTTTCACATCATCACCTCAAAGTCAAATTATACCCACACCCTTTGTCTATGTGCATTCTTTCTAACTGCCATGATAGAGATACAGTTCTTGTCTTTCCATATAGACATGTAAGCATTTTAGCCTTATTGAATGACATATATATTTTTTTGTTTCCCGTTTACCTTTGTATGCATCTCTTGAGTCTTATATTTGACTTTGATGGCAATTTTATTTAAAGATGCATCTATGCTTTAACAATTTCTATAATCAGGGAAACAATACAATTAAACTATGGGTGAGGAAAGAATAGCTGCCACCAATAGCCTTAAGGAAAAAAAAAATCTCTTTCTTAGAGATTTCCTATAAATAACAAATGAAAACAAAGAAAGCTGTGACTTTTGAACTTCTTTTGTAAGCTGCTTCCATAAAGTATTGATCTACAAAATAAACCTGAAAATTATATATATAATGATAACAAAATCCAAGAAGTAGCATTGCAATGGAAAGTCCCATTCAAAACAAATACAAATATGAAAAATATTTGTAAGTCAATTTACAAATGCTTATTTTCTTTCACAAATTGAAATAATTAACATTGTAAATTATAAAACAAATAAATAAATAATAAAATAAATAAATGTTAAAAATGAAGAATGCTAGTCTTTAAAAAAAAAGGAAATTGAGAGGATACCCATCAATTGGGTCATGGCTCAAGAAGTTGTGACATCCTGGAAAGACTTTCTTGAATTCATGCAAAGTGAAGTGAGTAGAATCAGGAGAACATTGCATACAGCAATTGCAATATTTTATGATGATCAATTGTGAATGACTTAACTATTCTCCGTAATACAGAGATCCAAGACAATTACAAAGGATTCATGATGAAAAATGCTATCCATATTCAGAGAAAGAATGGATAGAGTCTGAATGTAGATCAGAACATATTTCCCTTTTTGTGTTTTTTATCTGAATTTTAAAAAATATTATATCTGGGTCATGCTAATATATATATATATATATATATATATATATATATATATAGTAAAAGAGGCAATGCTACCACAGTTAAAATTATATGTCTAACTCTCTAGCAAACTAATAAAGGTATACTTTGTAAACCTAGATAGAATCAAAGAAAAAATGACAAGAATTCATTTGAAGTAACAAAGATCAAGAAATTTTAAAAAAGGTAGGAATTAAGGGGGATTAGGAATTCCAGATGTCAAATTATATTATAAAATAGCAGTCATCAAAACCATTTGGTTCTAGTTAAAAATGGAAAAGTAGATTAACAGAACAGATTATATAAGGAAAAATTGAAATAATGGAACTCAATAACCAAGTATCTCATAAAATTGAAAACAAATTACTTAGAAAGAAATTATTTTTGAAAAGAACTGCTGGAACAACTGGATAGCAATATGATAATTAGGCTCTGCCCAATACCTTAATACAAGATATTTCAAACATGCCACTATAGGCCATGCCTCTGCAACACTCCTGACTAGATCTTGAACCAGATTAAAATGTAATTTAAAAATATTTAACAAAATAAATATCTAATAGTACATAGATAATTTCTATGTCTAGTTTAATAAGATGATGTGCCCTCAGAAACCCTTACATAAAGTTTAATAGCTGCATTTCTGAATTTGGTATCACTATCATAGACTATATTATATGATAGACTCATACTCGATACTTGACCTGAATATGAAAGATCATATTGAAAACAAAAGCAAAATAGAAAAGAAGCATATAATATATTTTTAATAGCTATGGGCAGGGAATTAATTCTTAACCCAACAAATCAATTCTTTAAGGGTTAGTATAGATCATTTAATTGTGTAAAATTGAATGGTACTCGTAAAAATAGAATTAACACTTCTGTGATAAGAATGGTAGTAGTCAACTGGGAAAATATCTTAATATAAAATACTTTTGATAATTTTATATCCAAGATATATAGACAACTCTTTGAAATAAGTCATTCCTGAATACATAGTCAAAAGATATGAAAAACCAACTCAAATGTTATTAACTACATATGAAAACATGCTTCAAATTACTACTACTAAGACAAATTCAAGTAATCGAAAAACAACTTAATGTTTTGTCTCAGTCTTAGAAAATTGACAAAGGTAACAAAATGTGAAAATAGTAAATGTTGGAGGGAATTTGAAAAGAGAGACATATTAATACATTGTTGGTGACACTGTGAAGTGATACAATCATGCTGGAAAGGAATTTGAAATTATATGAAGTGATTAAAATGTGTATATGATTGGACCCAAATATTTTATTCCTAGGCATATACTTCAAGATCATTGATAAAAAGAAGGGCTTCATCTATGCCAAAATATTTATAGAAACCTTTTAAAAGAGTGAGGTAAGAAAGATTATCAATCAATATATACAGTAATTATAATGAAGTAAATCAAAAGAATTACAACCCCAAATCAATGAAAACTAAATGTTGCAAAATTAGAAAGAACAATATTGATTCCAAGAAAAGATATGAAAGGACATGAACATTGCATATAATGATAGATTTTCTCAATGTGATGATTAGTTTTGCTGACATAATTCTTATTCCTCTTTAAAAAAAATCTTTGTTAAGAAGATTTTTCTGCAAAGGGAAGGAGAGAAATAGAGTGGGAATTATTGGTGACGTAAAAAGAAAAGATACCAATAAAATTTTGTTTAAAAAACATTGCTTACACAGCTAATCAGAGTTATAGCTCTAGTCATAGTCATAGAATGTTATAGCTGAGAGTTTAAAGACTATGTAATTTAACAAAAAGGAAGAAAGCCAAGTGAGGCCTTATCCTAGAAGACCTATGTATCTGGGGATACACAGGGAAAGAGAGGAGGAAGAATGAAATCATTGAGCAGATTTATCGTTGTTTATATTCTATTATGTTGAGTGTGTTCCAGGGAGTTTTTATATGCTAGGTCATGCTTTCAGACAAAATTACTGCCAATGAAAACGTTATTTAAGAATGGGATTATGGTCTAGTTCTAGATTCAGATCCCTACCCCTGACTTGCCCTAAAATTGTCTTGTTTCAGTTTGTCTGCCTGCCTGCTTTGTGAGTGGCAGTTAGTTGGGATTTGGTGGGATGACATTTTTTGTAAGAGTTATTGGGCTTAAAGTACAATCAGTAATTGTCTGGGAATTGTTGCCATTCTTAGGGCTGTTGGGCTAACATTTTCTCATTTGAACCTCCAAACATCCAATGAAGGACAACATCTAGAGATTTGCCCTCTGCCAGCTCCCTATCACTCTCCTCCCCATGTTTTAAATAGTAAAACAAATTATTAGAGATGTTAGGGTTTAAACAATCTCAATTCATTCTCAAATATTAAATGAGCAAGAAGGCCAGTTTAGTGGTATGTAGCTAGCTTATGAAAAGTTAGTTACTAGTGGACCCTTTTGGTAGGCAGAATTGGGGACCAAACTCAGGGTCAAGGTACCTTAACCCCAACAGAGTCCAGAAAAAGTGTTAGCAAACATAGACTTGTAGTTTCATATACAGTCATCTTCTTTTTTCTATTCTATTCTGATTCTATTTCTATCTCTAATTCTATTCTGATATGGAAATATTTCCTTAGGTCCAGAATAAAATAAAATTAAAAAATATCCTGAGGACAGAGGCCTCACAAATAGGAATCTGCTGAGATAGGAGGATGATAACCTAGGGACTGTGAACTTTTTTTTTTGATAACTGTATCTTAATATAATTGCCTTCCTTTCATTGTAATGGTATATATTTCCTTTTGTACACTTAAAACCATTGTGAGAAGGTTTTGCCATCATGCTGAAGAGGGCAATGACTCAAAAAAATGGAAAAAGCTGTGTATAAATTGGACTATGTATCAATTTATTCATTCAACTAATCCTGAAAAATAGAAGTGTCTTTGGCATTGGGCAAGGCTTTCCCAAGATTAGAAAAATAAATACTGGGGAAGTAAAGGAGAGTGGGCTAGGACAAGAGAAATAAGAGGGCTCCTGTGTTACCACAATTGCCAGAATAGGGTAGCTATGGGTATGGATCTTGGCAGCTGTGGCAAATATTCTAATGAAACTATGAAGTTCAAAGTGGATAAGGGACTCATGTGAATAGCAGTTTAACATGGCTAAATCAGTCCTAAGATATATGTGAGTGCCATTTTGAAGGGAAAAGTGATGACCAATTGCTATCATTCCCCTCACCCCCAAATCTAGAGTTGAGACTGAATATATGAAATATCCACTGGCATGGAAAAGTCACAGGGATCCCCTGGAAGAGTCCCCTTTGCTTTGTGAAGATTATCTAAAGAGTTCATTTTAGAAGTTTTTCTTTACATCATCTCTGGAAGCCTACAGGAAAGGATGGTTGATTGAAAAGAAGCTGAATAGGGCATGAACTAATGGATGATGAATTCTCTTCACTTAAGGTACAGATGACAATAGACAATGACCAATATCTCAGATATGATAGCCTGATATACTAATTTGGGGTTATGCTTGCCCCAGCTTCATCATTTATTTTACAAACCATTGAAAAAATAAATCGTTCCTGGGAATGTGCTTAAGAGGAAAGTGATAAATATCACACTACTGCACATATAAGACAAATAGATAAAAGAAAGACGTAAATGACCCATAAGTACAAAAAATTTATTGCAGAGGTAGAACCAAAATGGTAGATTCACAACAACCTTCCTGTTTCCCCCACCAAATTTCTCCAATCAGTTCTAGATTATGTACAAGATTAAATTTTGATGTAGAAGTCCAAGGGAAAATAAGGGAAAATACCACAGTAAATAATTTTGCCAAACCAGGTCAGCCTAGGGAGGCCGACAAAAAACAATTCTGGCAGTGGGGTCATACTGGCTGGAAGGATCTGTTTGGAGCACTAAAACCCAGGGAGAAGCTGTGTACTAGAGAAAGAGGAGGTCCCAAGACTAAACCCAGGAACATCAAGAAAGGAACAGGTAAAAACTGGCATTTTGATACCCATTACTTAGTCTGTATCACAGATCTAGGACAGTGTAAAGAGGGGTCTTGTGCCTAGGGGTTGCAAGTTCAGAAGCAAGCAACAGGATGTTGACTCAGACCCAGAAGCATAGCTGAGTCTGAGTTCCAGCTTCTAGACCAGTAAAGCTTGTGAGGAATAAACAGGGTAGGAATCTCAGACTTAAAAGAAACTCCAATTCTGGCACTCTGAACCAGCAGAGCTGCTCAAGTGGCTGAATCTAGAAGCAATCTCAAAAGTGAATCTAGCTCAGAGACTTGCAGAGCTCAGACCAAGGAAGCATTGATCAGACTTTTCTAATGGATCAGACCAATTTACAAGCGTTGAAAGCTAGCAGGTCCCCAGCCTAAGCTCTCTCTAAAAGTCTAGAAAAAATTAACATTCAATGCCCCAAATAAAGCAATAAAAGGACAAAACTAGATCTTTCCTCCAGACATGCAACATAGCCTGCTTCTGACATTGACTAACACCAAATCAGGAAGTGGGTTTGAAGAATGAGTAATCAAACACTCACACACACATACAAAAACACAACATACTATGGGAAGGTATGGTAGTTACAGGGATGCACAAGAAGATAATAAATAATAACTCTGAAACATCTACAAGTAAAGCCTCAAAGTAAAATACGTCACATAGAATTTCTGAAAAAGGTAACTTCCAGTCAAAAGACTAAGAAAATAGAAGAAAATCTAAAATATTTAATAGCAGAAATAACTGACCTGGAAAAAAAGATTGAGGAGGGAAAAAATTAAGAATCACTGGACTATGTGGATTCCATGACAAAAATAAAAGCTTAGACACTATATTTTAAGAAGACTTGAAAGGAAACTGCCCAGATTTCTTATAATTATAGGACAAAGTAGAAATAGAAAGAATCCTCTGTTCACTTCTTGAAATAAAACTCCAAATGAAAACTCCCAGAATCATCATGGCAAAAATCCATACCTCCCAGGTCAAAGAAAAAATACCACAAACAGTCAGAAAGGAATAATTCAGATACTAAGGAACTACAGTCAGTATCACTTTACAATTTAGCTGTTATCATCATAAAGGTATGTAGAACTTAAAATATGATATCCCTGAAGGCAAAGGATATGGGCTTACAGCCAAGAACAACTTATTTATCAAAATTAAGTACAATTCTGGAGGGGAAATAATGGATCTTAATTGAAGTAGAAGATTGCTAAGCATTTCTGATGAAAATAGTAGAGCTATAACAGAAATATGAAGTTCAAACATAGGAGTTAATAAAAAAAATAAACACAAATGAGCAATAATAAGTGATTAAACAAGAATAATTCTGAGCCCTGTCATCATCAGATTCATAGATGGAGTCTAATGAGACAATTCTGGGAGTTGTTCTGTTGTCTGGATGATCTTGAGAAAAATGGGAAGAGGAGATTGTTGTTGTAGAGGGCAAATGACATCAGCAGAATGATAGTGTTACAAGTCTTAACTTGCAAGTGAATTGGATTTAAGTGAGGCAGGAATGTACTAAGTCATCAGCCTCACACTCCTCCAGTCATCAGATTCCAGTGGCAAGACATAGTTTAAGACAACTGGAGATGTCTCTGATGCAGTGGGAGACATTGGCCTTTTTAAGCTAAGATCTTTCCCAGACACCCAGTTTGTCTGAGAGATCACCCATTCAGTTAATCCAGGCCAGGCAAGAATGGAGGCAAAAAGTGGCTTACTTTGCCTTTACAAAAGAATGTCTAGGAGGGGAAATCCCTCAAACTCAGGCCAGAAGAGAAAAAATTGCTATTTACATTTGCTCAGAGCCATCAAAACCCAAACAATGATCAAGTGAGGCTTGGGCTGGGACCTAATATTGGCCAATAAGTGAAATCCACAGTAATTGGGAAAGAGAGAGGGAGGGAGAGAGAGAGAGAGAGAGAGAGAGAGAGAGAGAGAGAGAGAGAGAAAGAGAGAGAGAGAGAGAGAGAGAGAGAGAGAGAGATACATTTTACTCAATAGGGAAATAAAAGGGAAATAAAGGAGAGAGACAGGGCACATAAAAAGAGGCTAGATCAAAGGAAATCCCTTAAAGTAAAAGAAATTCTACCTAAAAATGTACACACACATATTTAGCAAGAGCAAAGCATGGGAATCTAAGGAGAAGCCTATAAATTAGGAGATGGCTGAACAAGTTATGATGTAAAAATTTGTTGAACTGCTATTGTGCATAAGAAATGACAAAGGGAATGACTTTAAAAAAACCCTGAGAATTCAATTAAAGCAATTTATTAAGCACCCACTATATGCTAGGCAGGCATTGTGCTAGGAAGTAGGGATAAAAATAAGCAGAAGAGACATAGTCTGTTTCTTGAATAACCTTACAGTCTAACGTGGAAAACAACATACAAAACCAAGCTAAAAAATGGGAAATGTGCAAAAAGGGGGCTATGTGAGAGTGCCTGATAAAAGAACATGATTCCATGGAGTGAAAATAAAGCAGCACTATTGATGGAGTTACCTGAAATGTTTTGAAAATTTTGACCCCTTTATAAAGGAAGGTTTTGAGAGGAGTTTATTTTTCTGCCCTCCAGTTCTTCATTCAGAAAGAAGAGACAACAGAGGGTATTGAGTATCAAAAATTGAGTCAATCAGCTTGATGATAAGATTTCAGGTGATCAGTTGTTCCTGGAGGGAGCATAATGTTCTATGGAGTGGAAACTAAGCAGAACTGTACATGTAAAATGGAGAGTTACCAGGAAAGATTTATATGAACTGATGCAGAGTGAACAGAAGCCAGAGAACAATTTTTATAAAGATGCTAATATGGTACAAACAACTTTGAAAGAGGTAGTGGGTCTTATCAGCATATTGACAAATCTTGATTTCAGGGGACAAGTTATGAAACATCATACTCACTTCCTGATACAGAGGTAAAGGATTTAAAGTGCAGAATTGGGTAGAACCAAGATGGCAGAGTAGAAGCAGGAACTCCCTGTTGTTCCGGCTTCCACCTTCCCCAATCCATGTAAAAAGGGAACTCTAAACAAACTTTGGAGCTGTAGAACCTACAAAATGACACAGAGAAGCTAACCTCCTGCTGATGAAAGCAGAGCAGGCCTACAGGAATAAACCAGTGCAGCACACTGGGAGCCGAGCCCAGACCCACTATGAGGCTTTAGCCCCAGGTCTGCTCTGACCAGCCGCAGCCAGAAGAACTCCAGAACAGCCACAGCTGTGGCCCTTTCCAAATTTATCAACACACAGATGAACAGGACAAAGTGAGAGGTCAGTGCAGTCTGGCTTTGGGACCAGTAAGTGGGAGTGTGTGGCTTTCGACCCCCAGGGTGAGAAGCCTCTGAGGTGCCAGAACAGCCAACCAGGGCCATGTGGAAGCTTCACCTCCTGGCCTGAAAAGTGTAGGGGGACAAAGCACCAGTTTGAGGGATAATTGCTCTTGCTTTAACCTGCTTGGATCTGGATTGCAGTCTAGGGTGGAGGTACTGGGGTGTATGTCCAACTTGCCAGAGCGTGTGGAGACCTCAGAGAGGGTACCCATCTAATACCTCTGGCAACTGAGAAAACCCCAGCATTTGGGATGAAAGCTCCCCTGTCTAGTGGCAGAGTCCTACTGTGGAAAAAAGCCCAGGGGTCAAGTGACTGAGGGGCAATATGACCAGGCAAAGGAAACAAAGCAGACAGAAGATTCCAACATTAGACTCCTATTTTGGGGACAAAAAGGATCAAAGCATGGAACAGGAGGAAGACAGTGAAGTCAGAACTCCTGCAGCAAAAGCTTCAAAGGAAAATACGAGCTGCTTACAGGCCATAGAGGACCTTAAGAAGCAGATAAGAGAAGTGGAAGAAAAATTGGGAAGAGAATTGAGAACAATGCAAGAAAATTATGAAATGAGAGTCAACAGCCTGACTGAGGAAAATAACTCTTTAAAAAACAGACTAACTCATATGGCAAAAGAGGCTCAAAAAGGCAATGGGGAGAAGAATGCCTTAAAAAGTAGAATTTGCCAGATGGAAAAAGCATCTCAAAAGCTCAATGAGGAGCATCATGGTTTCTGAATTAGACTGGAGCAAATGGAAGCTAATGACTTTATGAGAAACCAAGATGCTGTCAAACAGATCCAAAAAATTGAAAGAATAGAAGGCAATGTGAAGTATCTCATGGGAAAAACTACTGACCTGGAAAATAAATACAGAAGAGATAATTTAAAAATTATTGGACTACCTGAAAGCCATGATCAAAGTAAGAACCTAGAAATCATGCTCCAGGAAGTTCTCAAAGAAAACTGCCCTGATGTTTTAGAATCAGAGGGCAAAATAAAGGTTGAAAGAATCTACCAATCACCTGCTGAAAAAGATTGCAAAAAGAAAAGTCCTAGGAATATTATATCCAGGTTCTGAAATTACCAGATTAGGAGAGAATATTACAAGCAGCCAGGAAGAAACAATTTGAATATTGTGCAAACACCATCAGGATAACACAGGATCTGGCAGTGTCTACACTGAGGGATCAACGACTTGGAATGTGATATTCCGGAGGGCAAAGGAGCTAGGATTAAAACCAAGAATCACCTACCCAGCAAAACTGAGTATCATGTTTCAGGGGAAAATATGGTTATTCAGTAGAATACAGGACTTTCAAGCATTCTTGATGAAAAAACCAGAGTTGAACAGAAAATTTGACATTCAGATACAAGAAGCAAGAGAAGCATGAGAAGGTAAACAGGGAAAATAAATCATAAGGAACTTATCAAAGTTAAACTATTAACATTCCTACATGGAAAAACAATAATTGTAACTTATCAAACTTTTCTCAGTAGTTGAAGGGAATAGAAATATATATATATATATATATATATATATATATATATAATGTCTATATATGAGGGTATATGGGCATATGAATACATATGTGAATGTGTGTATATATGTTTACAGGTACACATAGATAGAGGGCACGGGACCAATTTAACAGGAAGGGATGATACTTAAAAGGTGAAATTAAGAGGTGAGAGAGGAATATAATGAGAGGAGATGGGGAGAGACAGAATGGGGTTAACTATCTCATACAGAAGAAGCAAGGGGAAATGGTTACAATGGAGGGGAAGAATAGAAGGCAAAAGGCAATCGGTCATTTGGCTTGAGGGGGGAATGAAATACACTTTAAATAGGGTATTTAACCCTACAGGAGAGTAGGGGGGTAAAGGAAATGAGAGGGGGGATGATGGAAGGGAGGGCAGGCTTGGGGGAGGGAAGTTGGAAGCACCCACTTTTGAAAAGACATGGGATCAAAGTAGAGAATAAAACACGTGAGAGGTGGGATAGGAGGGAGGGAAATATACTCAGTCTTTCACAATATATCTACTATGTTATTGTTTTGAATTAGCCACACATGTACAACCTATACTTAATTGCTTATCTTCCCAGTAAGGGTGGGTGACAAGGGAGGAAGGGAATGAATCTGGAATTCAAAGTTTTAAAATCAAATATTCAAATGTGTGTGTGTGTGCAGGCCCTAGGACCTAGAGATCCACTGGAAAAGTCGAAAGGGGTATGGGAGAAAATATGGGAGAGAGCAGATTGAAGGAGGGGATATCCTTTGAGACTGCTATTTTGGGGGTTGAGTAGGGGAAAAACAGGGAGAAATTTGTAACTCACAATCTGGAGGAAAAGAATGATGTAAATCAGAAGTTAATAAAGCATTTGAAAAAAAATAAAGTGTAGAATCATATGAATCATATACATATATACATATATATATACAAAATTATTTTGCTTTATTATACCAGTTTGTAAAAGAGGTTTTGTTTTTCTTTTTCCTCAGTGGGTGGGAGGGAAAAGTGTTACTTTCTGCTGAATGAATTAAATATAATTAAATATTTGTAAGAGCTCTTTGTTTTTGTTAAGAACTAGAAATATTTGGAGAATGATTCAAAAATTATGGTACATTAATATAGTAGAATAATGTTTTTCTTTAATATGATGAAAAGAACAGTTTAAGAGAAACTTGGGAAAATTTGTATGAAGTGATGCAAAGAAAGGAATAAAATATAACAATTTCTATAATAATAACTTTAAAAAGGCAATCTTGAAAGACTTAAGAACTCCCTGATTAATGTAGGAACCAAGCACGATTCCAGAAGACCAGTGATGAACAATGCTACCCACTTCCTGAAAGAGTGATGATGGACTCTAAATGTAGAATAAAACAAATTTTTTTTTGTTATGGTAAATGCAAGATTTTGTTTTATTTTTAATTTTTTATAATATAACAGACAAAAATGGATCAATATAAATTACAAAGAATAGGATCTGATATAAAAACATCTACCACTTGAAAGACACATAACATACTTTCTTTAAATTTAATTTTTACTTTTTTCATTTAAGAAAAATCAATTTTCCTTCCTCTCACCATAATTTGTTCAACCATTGTCAATTTTTAGAGAACCCATTAGTTTCTAGTCCTTTGTCACCAGTATAGAAGGCTATTACAAATATTTGTACACCTGTGAGTCCTTTTCCTCTTTCTTTGATCACTAATTTAGGTTTAGTAATGGTGTTACTAGGTGAAAGGGCATATATACATGCATATATAGATAGCGATATTGATATATGTATGTATGGAGAGAGAGAGAGTTATAGTTTAGTGACTCTTGGCACATATTTCCAAATTTCTTTCCAGAATGGCTGAACCAGGTCACAGCTCCAACAACACGGCATTAATATGGCTATTTTAATTTCACTTTACTTCAATTAAATAAACATTTATTAAGTACTTACTATGTGTCGCTGTGCTAAGGCTCTGTGCTAAGGTCTGAGGAAACAAATAAGAAAAAGACAGTCCCTGCCTCAAAGATCTAGCAATCTAATGGGGGAAGTCAACACACAAAAGGAGTATAGAAAAGGTGGAAAGTGGGAAGGAAAGGGAACACCAAGGAGTATCTTATTCCATGGAATTGAAAGTAAACAGAGCTTCAGATGCAAAGTGGAGTGAAAGTCTAATTTCTGCCCTGTTTAAAGAAAGTCCCCTTAATCATTTGTCATTTTCCTTTTCTGTCTACTTTTTATATATTTTACAAACAAAACAATAACCTTATTAAAGTGTATGCATTGTTTGATGAGACTAAAAGCCATAACCCCTCAACTGGTCAATATAATATAAATAGTCAATTAAATAAAGAAGGCAATTCAAGGGCAGTCATATGTTGATAACGCCAAATTACTGTGTGAGCTGTAGAATTAAAGATCCCAGAGAAAACTAAAATTATATGTCAGTCTTTATCAGAGAATTCTTACCCAGACAGACACTTCCATTGGCCATGGTGAAGGGATAGCCTCCTGAAGGACATGCAGATTGTCACAGTTCATGCCTCTGCCATTTAATCAAGTCGTTTTTGTGAATTGTATCATATTCATAGTTGAGTGACAGCTGTTAGTCAGAATTTGCTGTATCAATATGAAATCAAATTCTACATCAAAGTTAGAATCTACAAGTGTGTCAGAGCAGCCTCATCTAGTGGAAAGAACATTTGAAAACTGCATTCTTGTCTGGCTGTTCCAGGTGTATATAAAACCTTAGGAAAGTCACTTAAAGTTTTAAATTCTAAGATTTTTATTCATATGACAAACGATCACCTTTCATATCTACCTTATTGTGAATTTTCCTCCACCTTTCCATTCTACTCCTCCTCCTGCTCTTTCTCCTCCACCTTCTGCTTTCATTTGTATGGCACTTCAATATTGATTCGCAAAGTATTTAATATATGTTATCTCATTAGATCCTCACAACAACTGTGTGACATAAGTGCTGTTATTATACTTATTTTATAGATGAGGAAAGTGAAACTGAGTGAGATTCAATTGCTTAGCTTCACACAGCTAATAAGTGAGATCATATTTGTAAACTGATTAGTATAGTGACTGGCACATAATAAATGTTACATAAATGCTAACTAGCTAGCTGTGGTGGTGGAAACTGGAAAAGGTTCACTTTCATTCCAGGTGGCAACATTTGACTGATGAAGACTAACATGGTTAATTATGGAAAGGCTCATTATCAACATCTTGGCTACAAAGTACTAAATTCTTTAGTAGTATTGACAGAGACGTCACTTGACTTTTATCAACCTCAATACCTAATTCACTTCAAAACACATTTATTAAGCTGCTTTAACAGAACACTTCCCAAGGCTGAGTAAAAGGTGGCTAGAGATGGCTTAGCGTGGTTTTAGCAAATTAGCAAAATAAATTTGATTGGAGAAACTGATGGTCAGACTGAGTTGATACAAGATTCTGGGATGCATGGTGGTTTGGAGGTAGGGGTAGATTAAATTAGGAAGTGAAGTTTGGAGGGGAAAAGACAGGAACAATAGAAGGGAATGGTGTCAGGGTAAGAAAGTTCCTGATGGTCATTCTCCATCCTGCCTCCTCTAATGGATGTTGAAGATCACCCTGTATTCTTCTTGCTGCAATGACAGTGCTATGAGACCAGCAGCATAGTTCTGTCCAGGAGCTATAATCTTTTAAAGAAAGCATTCTGTTTCACTAGTCAGGCCTGTATTAGCCTGACACTTTTTTTTCCTTTTGCTTAAAATATCATGAGTGACTATATCACTCTGTTACCTCTGCTTTGGGAGATGGGTAGTTTACCTTAAGTAACTGAGGTGTCAGGAAGGTAGGGCTTTACCCATGGAGATATGAAAGATTCCCTTTTTTTCCAGTTTCTGCGACTGCTGATACTGTCATGATTTTGGTTTTCATTATCCAAAGAGGTTTAAGCAATTAAAAAAAAAAGCTATGTTGAAACTAAAAGATTAAGAAATTGCCATTGGATGGATCCAAAAGGTACTGAGGTATCAGGGCCCTGTGGAGTAACAAGGAAAACACTCCCCCTCTGGGATTGACCATGCATAACTTTATCACACAGACTTGGCCAATGTGATCATGTATTAAACAATTAGCACTTTCCCTTTTTTCTCCCTGTGTTTCTCCATATGTGTATATAGTATACATATGGATCCAGGCAAAATCATCTGCCACAGTCTTGCATTTCTCACTAGCCATTTCTAGGGACATGGCAACAACATTTGTTATATGCACGAAATATACCAACAATGAATAAATGTATGTACACAGAAAGGGCATTTGAATGGATTTCTCTGGGAGTGGTATTTCTATGGCATTCAGTGTTTGAAGTTCATTGTCATGATGTTCCTCTATTGGATATGAGATTTCTGATTGACCCTAAATGATTGCCACTCCCAGAGGTTAATTGGATGAATTTTTCTTTATAAACTTATACAGCTAATCAGCTTTTTGCTATGTTTGGGGAAAAAAAGTTTGCAGTTGTAACATCAGCAGGGGTTTCCATTCTGACAGCATGCTTGCTAAGGAAAAGTATGTTTGAAATATGCTGGTTCAGCTGTTCTTTTTCAGTACCTTATTTCAATTGTATTTTTAGTTTTCTTCTTCATAAGTCCTTGGATTTAAAATATAATTAAATTCTACACTTTATGAAAACTCATCAGCAAAACAATGGACAGTGGTATTCATGATAGGAAAAGATATGAGAAATATGCATATTTAGACATATGTGCACACAAATTAGGGAGTGATTATTCACTTGATATAGATTTTTTTTCACTTTGCATCAGAACTCATTATAGCATTTCTTTGAATATCTAATATTTAAAGTGATTCTACTATGAAATTTTTCATTCTCATGTAATTTTTCAGAAACACATTAAAACAAAACCCAACTTGACTTTTGTAGTCTTTTGAATTTGTCTTCTAAAATCAATTCATAGAAGCATTTTGAAGTTAATTTTTTTTTAAATTGGCTTTGGATAGGAATGGTGAAGATTATTTAGGGAAAATATGTTACATGGCATGATTCCTTCTAAGTATAACATCCAAATATTTTAAATCAAATACAATGCCATATATTTTACATATGAAGGAGACAGCTTATTCTCAGTAGTTGCCCAAGAGAAGAACATTGTTGAAAAGAAGTGATCTCTTGGTTTGCCTTTTTGTTTCCCCCACACATCAATTTCCATTTCTTGTCATTTCTGCCTGCACAATATTTTTTAAAGTACTTATTTTGTTATATATTTCTCAGTTATATTAAAATTTTTAACAATTAAAAAAATTGAGTTCCAAATTGTCTTTCTTTCTCTACCCTTTCCCCCACCTTAAGAAAGCAAGCAATATGATATGGATTATACATGTGAAATCATGCAAGCCATATTTCCATATTAGCCATATTGCAAAAGAAAGCATAAGAGACATAAAACAATAAAAATAAAGTTAAAAAATATGTGGTTCAATCTGCATACAGAGTTCATCAGTTCTCTTTCTGGAGGTAGATAGCATTAGCTCATGATAGGTCCTTTGGAACAGCCTTGATTATTATGTTGATTACGGTAGCCAAATCTTTCACAGTTGATTATTATAATATTGCTGTTATGGTGGACAGTGTTTTTCTGGTTCTGTTTACTTCACTTTGCATGAGTTCAGATAAGTTTTCCCAGTTTTTTTTATACTGTCTTGCTCATTGTTTCTTATAGTACAATGATATTCTATCACAATCATATATCAGAAGCTGTCCAGCCATTCCTCAATTAGTGGGAATACCCTTAATTTCCATTTTTTTTTTGCAACCATAAAAAGATCTGCTACAGACTTTTTTGTACAAATTTTTTGTACAAATCAGGTCCTTTCCTCTTTTCTTTCCTATCTTTTTGGATATAGACCTATTTGTGGTTTTGCTGAGTCAAAGAATACATGAAGTTTTATAGCCCTTTGGGCATAGTTCCAAATTATTCTCCAGAAAGGTTGGACTAGTTCACAACTCTAGAAGTAGTGTATTAGTGTCCCTATTTTTCCACATCCCTCCAGCATTTTTTATTTTCCTTGGTTTTGTTATGATAGCTATTGTGATGAGAAGTGGTATCTTAGAGTTGTTTTAATGTGCATTTCTCTAATCAGTAGTGATTTGGAGCATTTTTATGTGGCTTTTGATAGGTTTGATTTCATCTTCTGAAAACTGCCTAACATATCCTTTCACCTTTTATCAACTTGAGAATGACTCTTATTTTTTATAAATTTAGCTTAGTTATTTCTGTATTTGAGAAATGAAGCCTTTATAAAAGAAACTTGCTGTAAATTTGTTTCCTATTTCCCCTCTAATTTTGTCTGCATTCATTTGATTGTGCAAAATCTTTTTCATTTCATGTAATACAAATTATCTACTTTACTTCCCATAATCCTTTCTATATCTTGTTTGATAGTGAAGTTTTCCCTTATCCACAGTTCTTATGGGTAAATTTCTACCAAATTGCCTTCCAGTTTTCCCAGCAATTTTTGTCAAATGTTGAAGTCTTACCCAAAAAACTTGAATGTTTGAGTTTATCTAACACTTGATAACTATGTTTACTACTATGTATTTGTAATTGTAAGGGAATTTGAAGATCTTCCCTGACTCTTAATAGACCTCAAATGGAACTCAGCTGGAGGGGCTTGATTGGGGGGAGGTTTGTTTTTCAGGAAGGCCCATACCTTTTGTTACTTTGTAATTAGGCAGTGGGTCACAAATGTTGTGATGTTTTCTAACCCTGAAGAAGGGTATATATACTCTGAGGTGATGTTTTGCTTTGGGGCTCACTTATGGGAAGAGTTGTGTGATTTGGCCAGAAGAGAATCTGGATAGCCATTGAAACCCCTGGCTTTTCTCTCTCTGGTAACTAACTTTGTAAGTATGTAATGGTCAGACATCTAGAAGCCCTGTCTGTTGGTCTGTTGAATTGTGTCATTTTCTCTGTCTGTATTTTTGTCTGCTTGTAATTTCTATTTTCTGAAGTTCAGGGTGCTTACTTTTTCCCCGAACTAAGTGAATTTTATATATATATATATAATTAAAGATTGTGGACCCATTTAAAATTATTTTTCTTTTGTAAATCAGATCAAAGAACCTGTGCTAGCAGCCATCTTGGGTATGCTAGGGTATTTACTGTTACAGTATTGTGTACCTGATCTATTCCACTGAGCCACCACTTTATTTCTTAGCTAATCCAAGATTTATATTTTTTATGAATATCACTGTTTTGATTCAAAACCTTATGTAAGTGTTGGGCTCGGTTCCCACCTTGGATGATAGAGAAGAACTTTGTCTCAAGCTTCAGACTTTTTTGCAATGCTATTTTCAGAGCTAATTCTGGAAGTTTGGAAGTTTCAAGTGCTTCCAAGTTGGTATGATCTAGGCACAGGTATGGTCATTCCTCTCTTGGTCTGCATTCCAGTCCTTAGAAAGAAAGTGCCTCTGATCCCTTGGGATTGCAACTGATACTAAACCTGATGGCCCCTCCACCCTTGGGACTAGAAGTGATACTGTCCTTCATAGCTTCCATTCCCTCTTAACCAAAAGTGGTCCTCTTCATCTTTAAACCATGACCCAGAAGCAGGGAAAAAAAATGGAGTTGCCATACAGCATCCATTCCTGTGTTTCATGTAAGCACATGGGTACTCTGTAACCTTTTTCTGCCTAGCAGTTGGGTTCCCTTACCAACTCTGACCTTCTGTTGTCTCTGCAACTACAGAATTCAAATTGAGGATTTATTTTAAAGTTATTAGGTGAAGAATGTTAGGAGAGCTCAGCTAAGTGCTTTGTTTGCTCCATTAGCTTGGCTCTACCCCTGGAAGCCATACCGTATCCCTTACATGAAGTTTTTCCTCTCTATTCTCAATGCATGTATCCCAGGTCAAGTTCTGTTATCTTTTCTCTTACATTATTTTAAATAAAATTTTAGCTATTCTTCCTTGTTTTATCTCTTCTCCAATACATCTTCTAAACTACTAGCATAGTATTCTTCCTTACACAGAGATATGATGATGATATTCTCTTTTTCACACCAAACAAACAAACAAACCCCAAAACCCTTCTATGGGATTTTCTTGTAAAGATACTGGAGTGGTTTCCCATTATTTTCTCCAGCTCATTTTACAGATGAGGAACTGAGGCAAACAGGGTTAATTGACTTACCTAGGCTGACACAACAAGTAAGTGTCTGAGACTAGATTCAGACTTGGGAAAATTAGTCTTCCTGACTACAGGTCCAGCAATTTATCTACCACTGTAGCAACCTAGCTTCCCCTAGGAATAGGAATGTCAAGGATTAGTTGAGTGGGTTATCTGATCATATTCAAACAACAAAGCCACCAGAATTTGTCTAGTTTTCTTGCGGATGGGCCAGACTAGTAGTCAGAAGACATAGGGAACTTGGGAGGTTTCTCCTGAGTTTCTCCTGAGTCTCACTTTCAGCATTTGTAAAATAGGGATAAAAATATCTGCCCTGAGTACTTCACCAGTTTGTGAGGGGTCATTAGAGTTAATGCTGTGAAGGCATTTAGAAAAAAAAATGAAATATTACCAAAATTCACAGGTACTAAGCAAAAATTACAAAGACTAGAATATGTAACATTTTACACGGATTTGTTTCATGTAAAAAAAATAGAGCAATCTCTATATTTACCTCCCTCCCCAACTCCTCCTCCACCTTTTATGCTTTTCTGAGAATAGACTAAGAAAACAATAGCAGCTTAATTAAAACCTTCACAGTAAAGGTTTTATTTAAAATTAAGTACTCACCACAATCATTTGTTCAGGGTGGATTATATTTTATTTTAGGTTCTTGATGATGCTTAAAAGCCAGGGTGATTTGATCCCCACATCCCCCAGCAAACACATGGTATGTCTCGTCAGGAAAAAAAATAAAGAACTCTGCATGCTCAAAAACAATGTCATGTATCATGGGAAGGGAATGGTGGTCCCTAGAGAACAACAATTTGGAATAGCCACTACAGAGAATGAGAATGGGGATGAGACAGACCCTAATAAATAAAGAAATAAACTAGCAAACAAAAGCAAATAGGTTAATAAATAAATGAATGGGAAAACAAACAAATGAATGAGCAAATGAATGATTCAATATATGAGCAAATGTATGAATGAATAAACAAGAAAATAAATATATTATCTGCATGCTAGGAGAAGCAACCATTTGAGATTAAAGAGAAAGAATTTGCAATAGACTGGTTTTCCATGGCTTTTTAAGTTACTTGAGTTGCAATTAACAGTTCAGGAGTAAGACTAGAGTACCCTAGATTAATGATGAAAAGAGTTGGAATATTGAATGACAAGGTAACTGAAGATCATATGAATAAGGAGAGGACGTTGTTAAAATGCTAACCAAAAGGTCAAGACTCTGAAGGGAAACAAGTAAGGCAAAGGCATTTTTGTCAGACATAATTCTTGAAAAGAAGATGATAAATTAAATATTCAATTTAGATAGTGGTAAGGTTTCAAAGCAATTCAAAAGTACTCATGATTTTGTCTAAGCAATCTAGCAAAAGTCATGAAATTTCTTTGATAAGTAGTTTTCTTGTTTTTATTTCTTTTTTAATTCATTATCACTGACAAAGACATAAATTTGCATATGATATATATGTGTGTGGTAGATAGGAATAGGGGTTCAAAAATTGAATAAAATCCGCTTACCATCTTAAATACCACACTCGAGAAAATAGTGTTTCTTTTTATGGAAGTCCTTGATAGTTGAATATTCAAGTATTATGAATGATATTTGACATTTACATCATTAATCGGCAACCTCAGAGAATATTTCAAAAGGAGGCAAACTATATTCCAAGGTAAAAATTGTCTATGCAAAAGTAAGAGAATGGAGCAATTTTTATGTCCTTCCCTTGTTCTCATACCTGGTCTTGATACCCTTTAATATGTTGTCACTGTGTTTATCTTTCCAAATAAATGTTAAGAAAAGAGAAAGAAAGGAAGAAAGACAAATACAGACAGAATCACTGATATGAAAGTGAGAGTGCCATTCTGGGAATAGCCCCATCATTCTAAAACTCCATCCACATCAGTGTATGAAGGGTGCTTTCTTTTCTGTAGTTGAATTGGCTCACTTTTTTTTTCTGCTTGGTTACTGTTTCTGCTATTGTATTCACCATATATCACTTTTCGTTCCTCTTTGATACCAAACAATTGAAAATTCAGCCATCTCTTTAAGTTTACAAGTTAAAGATTGATCACCAACTCTTCAGGCAGCTCATTTCAATTTTAGACAGTTCAAAATACTAAGAAATACTTCATTAATTCAAATACAGATTATTTTTTCTTCAATACCTACCCATTGTTCTAGTTCGCTTTACAGAGCTCAGGTAGAAAATGTCTAAACCTATTAGCTTATAATAACTCTCCAAATATCTGATGATAGTTATCATGGTCTTTCCCCAAAACAAATATTCACCCTGAGCCAAATTTATAACTTATATAGGCTTAAAATCACAGGTTGCTACTTTACTTTTCATCAGTTCATATATGTTTTTCCAAGATTCTCTGTATTCATCATGTATGCTATTTCTTACAGCACAGTAATATTCCTTTGCATACATATATTAATTTCTTTACGTATTTCCCAGTTAACAGGAACTTTCTTTCCTGCTTTCTTTCCTTCTTTATTTCAGGATTAAGTGATTTACTCATGGTCACACAACTTGCAAATGTCTAAGGTCATATTTGAACTCAGATCCTCCTGACTCCAAGACCTATGCTCTACCTACTGTGCCACCTAGCTGGCCCAGGCATCTACTTTCTTTTCAATTCTTTGCTATTCCAAAAAGTGTTGCTATCAATATTGTGGTAGATATGGGGACTTTCTTCTTTCAATGATGTCTTGAGCTACATATCTAATAATGGAACCTCTACGTCACTTACTTTCTAAAATGGTTGTGCTGATTCTCACCAACAATGCACTAGTGCACCTGTTATGGCATACTTTCCCCTTACGTGCCCTCAGCATCTACTGTTCCCATGTATTGGCATCTTTGGAAGTTCTCTGGATATGAAATGAACCTCAATTTATGTTAGGGGTTTGGGTTATTGAGTTCCATTGATTCTGATTTTCCCTTGTCTAGTTTGTTCCATTTCCCTTGTTTTGTCTGATCTTCTTATGCTACTTTATAACATAGTATGGGTGAAGAAGTATTACTCCTACTTGGTCCTACCCTTTTTTATTATTTCCATCATATTATATTTCTTTTATTTATTTTCAAACAAATTTTGTTATTTTTAGGAGATAATATAAAGCAAGGGTGGAGAACCTGCAGCCTCAAGGCCACAGGTTCCCTACCCATCAAAGTATCCCTTTGCTGGTTTGGTATGATATTATAACTGTAAATTAATTCTACTAGTATCTACACTTTTATCATATTAGCACAACCAAGCCATGGGAATTCAATTTTCCTCTTGCTATTTATATTGTGTGCTTTGATAGATTGAACCTCTAATATTTTGTGAGTTTTGTATTAAAATGTTATTTCTCCTTATATTATTGTGTATTGAATTTAATTATTATCATATAGAAATTCTGCAGATATTTGTTGTTTCATTTTATATTTGCAACTTTGTTGAAGGTGTTTACTGTTTCATTCTGTAAATATCTTTGCTTTCTTACACTTTGATCTCTTCTGCAAGGTGGTGAGAAGTTGTGATGTTCACTGCTTTTTGCCATCAAATGGCAGAGTAAGGATGTGAGTGTGGTGTAATGGCAAAGATTTCAGCATCAGGAAGGAGATTGTTCATTGGATTTTAGAGCACAAGTCAGTGTAGTTGGTTTGCTACTTTACCAGAGTGTGGGAGCTGGTGGGGTGGGTGATACTGATAAGCATATTGGGATTAGCCTTCTCTGCTGTTAATTCATCAGTTTGTACATGTCTGATATAAAAAAAGGCATTCGTAGCACATTTTTAATTATAAATTCTTACACACACATATATGTACACCTTCTACCTTCTCCATTTTACTTAGAGAGGATACTCAATAAATACCTTGTTATTAAAATTTTTCATATAGTATTTACATTTAAAGTGGACTATAATAAGTTTGACACATGTCCAAATTAGTATTGATCCTCAAAAAGCTTAATATAGTTCTTAGGTATTAAAAAAAGTGACCATCCATTACAATTCCCCATTCTCTTTTGAGCTCCATAACTAAGACCTTCAGAAAATGTTGCTGAGTATGCAGAATGGAAATAATTAAAACTTTAGAAAATTAAGATGATGAAATATTTAAAAGGTTGCATAGATAATTCACTAACTTGACTCCTGGGGAGATTTTAGATCAGCTACAAGGGAGAACTCTGTGAGAATTAAATAAGTTAAAGCCTGAAATAGGTTAGCAAGGGCAGTTGCTTTCCTATAGGGCTTTAGAAAGAAACCACAAAATTCAGAGAAAGAAGGTACACAGAAACTACCTACTCAAACCTCTACCTGAAAACATTTCCCTGCTTCAAAGTATCTAACAAGTGGTTATCTTGCCTTCAATTAATGGTTTCAGGTAGAAGGGACCTCACTGCTTGCTGAAGCATCCATTTCACATTTGGGCAGCACTAATTGTTTGTGCTTTGGATAATCATTTGGGACTAATAATCCTATAAGGCATAAAGAAAGAACATGTTTTATAAATATATGTGTTGTCTTATTAATAAAAATAGAATCCCTAAAATTGTTATTGATTAGCAATAATTTGTTGATTGCTACTATGTAATAATTTTGACAATAATAATAGCTAACATTTATATAGTGCTTTGAGGTTTATAATGCATTTTAAAAAATTATCTTAATTTATTCTCACAAGAATCCCAGGAGGTAGGTATACAAAAGTAAAAATGAAATAGTGCCTCCCCTCAAAATACTCAAATTCTAAATGTGGAAATACAATATTGACATATAAGTATATACAAAATTAATGTGAGTCAAATTTTGAAGGAGGTACCATATCTAGAAAGATCAGGAAAGGCTTCATATAGACAGATCATACAAGAGGATTCAAAGATTTGTTATTTTAAAATTATGCTCTATAAATTTAGCTTTGGGTGAATAGTTATTTTGTGGGAAGGCCATGATAGTTGTCATCAAATATTTGGAGGTTTATTACAAGCTAGCAGGATGAGACATTTTCTCTTTGATCTCTGTAAACAGAACTAGAACAATGGGTAAAAGATGAAGAAAAGAGGATTTAGATTTTAATTAAGGAACTATTTCCAAGCAATTAGAACTGTCTAAAATTTAGAATGAACTGTCTCAAGAGCTTGTGGGTAATCTTTAACTGGTATTCTTCAAGAGAAAACTGAATTTTCAGTTGTTTGGTACATCATTTTTTAAGCAATTGGGGATAAGTAACTTGCTCAAGGTTACAAGGCCAGTTATTTCTGGGTGTGGCGCTAAGTATCTGAGCCCAGATTCGATCCTCAGGTCATCCTGACACTGGGGCCAGTGCTCTTACTCACTGTGCTACCTGGCCGTGCCTTGGTGTATCCTCTTTAGGTCCAGAATTTTCAGTGTTTCTGAATCCATATAAAGGGACTCTTATGTAGACCAACTTCATGTTTTTTATAATAACAACACAAAAGATATCATTGAATGATTTGTCAACTACAAAGTCAACTGTATCTCTGGAGATTTAGGGTAAGATGCCTAAATGACAGGTATGTTTAAGCCTCACTCCTCTCTGTCTAGAAAAAAAAATGTCAAGTCTTAGAAAATGGATAAGAAAGAAATTCTCTTTAAAAAATCCCAAAAGAATAAAAACAAAACACTGAAAACTTGAAGGAGGACTAAAAAAGGAATGACACAAAAAAGGTCTTAATGAAATTAAGAACTACTATGAAGTAAATGAATACAAGAAAAAATCTCATTGTTCAGAAAATAATTTTGCAATAACTGCAACTAGAACCCCAAAAAACAGAATAAAAGGGAAAAAGGAAGTCACAGAATGTTATGAGTCTAATGCTCAGGAAAGAAAAAAGATGAGTCAATTTGAGATCTCAAAGAAAAGATTAAAGGGCTAATGAAAGCTGGAATACTTTAACAAAGCAATAGGTTCCCTAAAAAAGAAAAAGGAAGAAAATAAAATAAACACCTTAAGATGTCAACAAACACAGTACAACATTTCAAAAGACAAAAAAGTTGCAATGATACAGGGTCATCTCTATAATCACAACAGCTAACCTTGAATATAGACCTTGGGAAAACAATCTTAAAATAATGGCTTTCAGCAATAAAAGAAAAATTCCAAATAGCATATTTCTGGAAATCATAAATTTTTAAGGTGTAAGTCAAAGACTAGCTCAATAGGATCCAAAATCAGTAGAGAGGAACTCTGGATTTGATTTGCCTCCAAAAATTGTCACCAAATTGCAGAGCATTCCCCCCAGATGAAAATAAAATCTGTGAATATCCAGGGGTATTCAGGATACTTACTAAGGAAACTTTACCTTAAATCATGTGTCCACTCCTCAGCAATTGGAAATTAAGAAGAAACTGGAGTATAATGTACCAAACATAACAAAAAAAAGATGACTTGTACCCATATGTAATTTATTTAGTGGAATTTAGCATCATAATCCAAGAAAATTACTCTAGCAGAATTAATTATTTCTAAGTATTCATTTTGGGAAAACTGAGTTGAGTAGAGGTTTTAAACTACAGCTGCAGGAGAAAAAAGAATCCTAAGAATGACAAACAAAAATTAATAAGATAATAGTGCCAAATGATGACAAGGTGTTTTTGTACCTTCCATAGGGGAGTGACAAGATTGTTTTTGCTTGGAATTTCCACTTTGGCTATAGGTTATTGAAAATAATTAAATTTAGCTAGGGGTTTGTGAAATAAGAATACCTTAGAGATGAAGAATGCATTCACACATAGCCAGAAAGTGATCTTGAAGTAGCAACTTGAAATTATTGGTGGCATATGCATAGTTCTTTAAGGCTTCTAATATGTATTATATATAGTGCTTCATTTTATGTTAGCAGAATTGTTAATGCTTTAGATAACTCAAAATGGATGACATTCATGATTTCAATATGATAAATATAAATAATTTAGAGCTATATTTGTATAAGGTATATATTTTATATTTATATAATATTCATATGTGTGATATATTTATTATATATTATGATATATTTTATACATTATATACTATATAAATAACTTAAGCAAGGAACTGAGAAATTGTATTGTGATTAGAGGTACCATTACTAATGAAATAGTAGCAGTATTAAAAGATAAACCAAAGAAATTATGTATTTTCCTTGAGGAAAAGCTAACTGAATGGCAGAAACAAATATGACTTCAAAAGACTTAGCTAGTAAGACAGTAATTTTAGATTAGTATACGTTCGTGTTTAATGTGAGATATTATCAATATCAGTTACAGCTGCTAACTACCTGCCACCCATGGGAAGATAAGCAAAGAAGGCCAGGAGGTGGTAGAATCCCCAAGCCCATCCTGAACCTCAGTCCCTAATTTCAATCTCCCTCTCACAGCTATCATCTGCTGAGGAGAGGTGTCAGTTATCCCCTTCTTACGCCAACTACAGGGCAGGTACAGGCCTAGCTGAAGGGGCAAGGTGCCCTGTGGGAAAGGCTACATGTAACCAAGCAGATCATCCCACCCCCAGATTGGCCACCATCTCCATTCACACCCCTATGGAAGCAGCTCAGGACCCAAAATCCAAGAGCCTTAGGAATGGCGATGCTTCCAGCCCAGTGTCCACTGCCGTTCATCATTCTGGGAAGCAATTTCTGTGGAGATTCAGTCTGAAAACTACTTCATCATGTACCACAATCACATTGTTTGAAGACTCCAAAAATAAATTTTTTTTGCCAAAGTCTTTGGCACTGTGAAATGATTCAACACCAGAAATACATGATTTTACTAGAAAAAAAAACATAGTTAAAGAAGAACCATTGTCACAAGCTTCATGGTTACACCCTAAGGACCATGGGGACTTTCCATCTGGCTTACATCTGATACCTTCTGTGTATTGTCTACCCCATTAGAATTTAAAACTCCTTGAGTTTTGCTTGTCTATTTCTATCCCCAGTGCTTTGCACATATTAAGTGCTTAATACATTTTTCATTTCCTTATTCATCTTTTAGTTCTAGAAAAAATAGAGAGATAAATAAGCAGGTAATATTTTTATTTAAAACTAGATATTGTTGACTTGACAGTTGGCAGCTACTGAATGAAAGTCATACAGATTGTATTTTTGAGTATCACTGTAAATCTTTAACAAGATATATATTGTAGACTTCTCCAGTGTCTTAAACACCCCATGTTGACCACCACTTATCATTTCTTCCTAATTATTATTATGCCAATCAATTATTAGTAAATGATAAAAAATAATGTCCCTAGAAATTACTGAGTTAGACCTGTGTGTTTCTACATAAAATCACCCTTAAAATGCTACATTTTAAAGGTTCTTCCATCTGCTTTTTATAGTTTCTTTGTCTTTTTCTTTCCAGTCATCATTTCTCACTACTACCAAGACCCACTATTTATTTAATTGGTTTTTCTTTGTTTTAATATGCAATTCTTAATCACATGTCTGAAGGTGGTTCCCAAGCTGCTCTAATAAGGTTGAGCCTTTCAAAAGTGTTGTATCTCCTTCTGAAAGGCCTTTAAAAAATACTGTCTCTGGTTACAGGCTATATTCCATATGGTTGAGACTGCCTGAAATCCAATTTCTAGATAAATGAGGGCGAATATTCATGATAATCTATAGAACCTGTTCACCAGGATGCAATGAGTTCAAACTACTGAATTCAACAAAAATTTATTAAATGCCTGATTTAGCACAAGACATTGTACTAGGTACTGGGGATCCAAATATGAATATAACACTGTCCCTGCCATGAAAAGAGTGAAGCTGATTTTAAAAATAATATCAGTAAATCAGATACATTTTTGTAAATGTTTTAACATCTATACATATATATTCTCTCAAGGCATTTCACCATCACCTGTATTTTTAGATTCCCTTAGATTCAATTTTCCCTAATCAGTCAGCTATATGATGCTAAATATGTGATACTAAAAATGAATTCATAGTCAAGTAACCTTTGTCACTCTGATTTATGCTGTTTAAATGCTCTGCTGTGAAGCCAAAATATGATCACAGCTTAACTGAGAAAATTCAGCCCCAAGGATAATTTATTTAAGTGCTTGGAGCTAAGACCTAGAGAAAAGCCGCCCTACAATTTTGAAATATGATTGTTATTTTTATGTAATTCTGTCGTTGAAGCTACTTTCCACAGCATGGAAATGGTGATTGAGATAAAGCCAGTATAATCAGGCCATTGTAGGAGGGAGTCAATGTTTCTGGTTTAGTTAAGTTATGAGGAAACTGTGCTACATTATGCTTTGTGGTGGTCTCTAATAATAAGGGAACCACTACAAAGCCATCAAATGGTCACAGGCATTTTTATGTGAATTCATGTGATGAGGTAGAGATATTGGAAAGAATAGTTCCTTCAGCAAAGACCCTCTTAACCAGTCATCTGTTCTATTGTGTCCAGTTAGCCCTATGAATTTTTTTTTTTGTTCATCACCCTCTCTCCCTGCTTCCCCAAAACAGAACTCTCAGAGCATTTCTGTAAGAAGTTTCTGTGTTGGGGCGGCCAGGTAGCACAGCTAGTAAGAGCATTGGCCCCAGTTTCAGGATAACCTGGGGATCGAATCCAGGCTTAGATATTTAGCATCACACCCAGAAATAACTGGCTGTGTAACTTTGACCAAGTTACTTAACCCCAATTGCTTAAAAAAAACTTCTATTATTTATCTACATTATCTATTATATATCTACAAACTGGCTAAATACCCCATTTTTGTACAATTACAGAAGGAATTTCAGCAGCTAGATTTGCATCTTAAAGAGCCCTTTAATGCAAAGGCCAAGTGATCTTTGGCCTCAGAGAAGGTACCCAGAATAACAATCCTGGAATCAGACAAACCATGAAAAGCTATTGTACCAGCCATAGACTGTTCAGCTGCCAGAGGGGGAGAAACAGCATAGTTTGTACTTGGTAGGCTTAGTAATGGAATGTTAGAGTCTTTTAGGGTGATAACTAATACATTTTTTATGAGACACACTAAAATGAGACTCCAGAGAAGAGCGACAGGAAAGACTCATCAGAGAGAGTTAAATTGGAGACAAGAAGATTGGAAAGTAGAGCTTGTAGAACAAATAAATCACAAGAGAAGCTGCTCATAGAGGTATAAAAGAGCAGACTAAATTCTAGAAATCCAAGTTTTGCTAGAGGTCAGACTAATGAATTATCAATGTGAATATTTAAATTCTTTAATATTTTACCACATACGGGAGAAAGGCAGTTGTTGACTAGAAAGAGAATGTGATTTTTTTTTCCTGTCTGGAAGTTCAATGCAACTGCAAAAAACTTTCTATGGTCAAAGTCAGATTAAAGAGAAAAGCAGTACCATGATGAAATAAGTTTGATACTTCTCTTGACATTTGAAGACTTGGCTTGTGGACCAGACATTACTATAGGGAGCACCAAAGAATGAGAAGGACCTTGTTAACCTGATAAAGAAAAGGCCATTATTCTGTAATTTTATCTGTAATTAAGGAGATTGTAATCTCCTTAAGGACTGGGAATGGTCGTTGCTTCTTTTTGTATCCCCGTAGCCTAGTACCTAACACATAATAACACTTAATACTTTAATATGTAAAACATTTAATAAATGTTTATTGATTGATAAAAGCAACATAATCATAACATGAAGGACATTTTATCATTGTTGTTGCTGTTATTTTAAATTAATGTTGCCTGACATAGTTCAGTAATTGTGAAGAGCCAGGATCCAGAATTTGCTCCAGAAAGGCAGGAGGAGGTGAGGGAAGGAGAGTACTCTATCTTTATTTTCAGAATTATCTTACTTCTGGCCTTGAATCAGCCCATCTTCTATGATTATGATATACTTGTCAATGAACAATTAGGAAAAATGAAGTGATGCTCTTTCCTTTTCTTCCCCATGGGTATGAGTCATTGAAATGAAACTTAAAAAGTTGGGATGAACCTTGAGGGTTCACCTAATTCAGTCTTTGGCCCTGATCAGGACTATACTTAACAATAATATACATTTTTATAGCTCTTTTAAAAAGCTTTCATTTGCACTTTTCTCACAACAACCCTATAAGGCAGGTGGTACAAATAGTTTTTAACCACAGGTCACTGACACAAGGAACTCCTATGAAGAATCTCCTACCTCTGCACAAAAACATCTGCTCCACATTGATAGATAACTTTGCCCGAGTCACTGAGAGATTTAGTGATTTACCCAGGATTACATAACCCTTATGTCAGAGGAGAGTTCTGAACCCAGGTCTTTCTGCATGGCATAGCAGGTAGAGTATTAGGTTTGTTGTCAGGAAGATCTGAGTTCACATCAGGTGTCTGACACAGTTTGTGACATGAGGCAAGTCATTTAACTACTGTTTGCCTGTATTTCCTCAACTATAAAAAGAGAATAATGGTTCTTATGAGGATCAAATTAGATAACACATATCACTGTGCTCAGCACATTGTGGGTGCTTAATAAATGCTTGTTCCTTTCCCTCCTCACCCCCTCCTAGCTTTCTGTACATTATAGTCTACTATTTCTTAAGTACACATATTAGTGATGCCATTTTCAGGTGATTTGCTCAGGGCTGTAAGCAGAGCCATGTATTCTGAACTCAAGCCTAGTCTTCCATCCATTATATCACACTGCTTCACAGATAAACTATTCCTTTAAGATGATCTGTTCAATTTTGAATAAAGAAAACTTAATAATCTTCTTGGTAATCCATAGTATGGATTCAAAATCCTTATAGTCAAGAACTTCTTCCCAATTTCTGACATAAATCATGTTGTATATAAGAAGCCTGTTTCATTTTGTCCATCTACAGTGGAAACAGACCATAGCTATTCACTGGAAATATAATCCTGAGTGGAAATATGTATTATTAAAGACACTATTTAGTGTGTTCACTTAACATCTTATTTTATCTTCTTTTTCCTGTAGACAAGAGAACACCAACAATAATAACTAACATTTATATAGTGATTTAAGATTTGCAAAGCACCATTCATATTATCTCATCTTATCAGATGCAAATGAAACTCCAGACAGTTCATCTTTAAACTTCTGGTATTGTGTTTGACTGTCTGCCTAGTTATTCCTGGGAATACTATCATTTTCTATTAACTTATTACCTGCTAGCTAATAGGAAAAATAGGCGTAATAACTCTTTAAAAATGGGGGAAAAACATTAGGCATTCTCATTGAACTGAGAAGGCACATTGTGTTAACAGGCTTCCTTCACAGAAACCTCATGGGTCCTATACATAGGGAGTCGTAACTGGCTTATCTTGAATAGAGTTTAGAATGTAGAAGCAATTATATTGCCTTTATCCCAAAAGGTCTGCTTAGAAGGTTAACTAAATTGGTAAAATAAAGGAGTTTCATGACCTGACTAGGTCAGAAGGAATGGGAAGGACATAAGGTGGTCTAAATTTTCTACTTCACTCTTTTTCCTCTTCAGCATCTTCTTTCCTTCCTAGTCAGTGCAGAGGCAATTCTGTTCCTCTTCTTCATTCTTCTCTATCCCGTAGTTCTTTTAACATATTCATTGCTGCAAATGGTGAGACCCAATATATGTATCAATTGATAATCTAATGCCATATTATTTTAAAAAATGCTTATACATCCATTCTTCAAGTTTACTCCTAAGAATTCTATTCTCCATTTGTAGGCATTTTTGATATATTTATATGCTTCAACTGAGCAGGAAATTTCCCTGGAAGTTCACAGATTTGCAAGAACTCATTTATTTTCTCTGTTTTTGAGGGGAAAAAAGTCTCTATTCAGTTCTATTTTTCTAATACATCATCTTATAATCCATGGCTTAATGATCCCAAGAGTTACTGATTTGGAGATCTCATACACTCCCAAATGCTTTCTAAGAATAGTGTTGCTAACCATTGGGAGATAGGATTAACAATTTACTTTAGTTTAATGGTTATAGATGAGGCTTTTACTACATAGAGTCCTTTTGTTTGGAAGAGACAAATTTTGACATATTGATAAGTAATCAGTTCTATAAAGTAGATAATTATATTTTGTGTAAGTAGCTTATGTTCTGCTTTTTAGGAGATCTATCCTAAATATTGCTTGAATGAGATGGAGAGTAGTTTAAGGCTAGGGTTAAGAAGACATAAATTCTGCTCTCCAATTCTGCAATTTTCTCTTTGACTTTTACCTACTATAGGATTATAAAACATATAAAATTCAGAGAGTATTATCAGGGGGAAGAAGTCTTTTGTAGGAGGTAGCACTTGAGTTCTTTGGTAGAAGAAAAGGATTATGAGAGGAAGAGACACAGAGAGAATGCATTCTTGGCATGATAAATGTCTTATGAAAATGCTCAGACGTCAGAGTTAGAGTTGACAACATAACTAGTAATCCATTTTGGCTGAAGGGAAGTAAGATGAAATAAGTCTGAAAACATCAGGAAGTCATATTGCAGGCAGTCTTACATGTAAAGGTATTGGGCAGTTGCATAATTGAGAGTCATTGAAAGTTTTTGAGCAGATGATTGACATTAGCAGGTTTTTCCTTAGAAAGATGACTTTGGAATATATATGGAATATAGATTGGGGAGGACAAAGAAAACAATCATAGAAATCAGTTAGAAGACTATTACAATAGAAAAGATGAGAGGAGAAGAGGATCTACAAATAAGGACATAACTGTGGGAAAGAAGAGGAAGGCCCAGCTGCTAGAGATATTGTGGAGTAAAATTAGTAGGACTTGGCAGTTGATTAGATCGGCTGATGAAGGAGAGGAAAGAATCAAGAACCCCGAAGTTACAGAATCTGTAGGACTCCAGGATGATGGTTCCCCATCACAGGTGTTTAGGAATGTAGTGGCTTCTGTTTTAGTTTGCCACCACTGATGGAGTCCAACATCCTCAATTTTATAGATGAGGAAACTGAGACCCAGAAAGATTAAATAAATTGTCTAAATGTCATACAACATACAGATAGTCTTTGTTGTTTCTGGGTCACTTCAGTCATGTCCAATTCTCTATGACCCCATTTGGGATTTTCTTGGCAAATATCCTGTAGTGATTTGCCATTTCACTTTCCAGATCCTTTCACAGATGAGGAAACTGAGGCAAAAAGTGTTAAGCAACTTTCCCAAGGTCACACAGCTGGTAAATGTTTGAGGATGGATTTGAACTTGGGTCCTCCTGACTCCAGGGCCAGTGCTATATCCTCTGCATCACAGATATTAGGTGACAGCCACATGATCCAAATTCAAATCCTGTGACTCCAAGTTAAATGTTTATCCCTAATGTACTATACACGTTCCCCACTCTCTACCTTTTCCCCATTTGAATATAATCCCTTTGAAAGGCAAGGGCTTAAAAAAAAAGGAAGAACAACCTCTTGAAAAAATTATCAGCAATTAGCATAATTCCCTGCAACTTGTTCTCTTAGACTTGTTAGAGTGTGCCAGCTGTTGAACGTCAGGCTCAGTGTTCTGCAGTGACTAGAACACTGCCATTGATCACCTGCACACTGACTCTGAAGCCTCCCCATCAAAATGTTTAAATTCTATGCCTTGATTGTCCTTTGAAGGGAGGGAACAACATAAATGCAAAATAATCATCAATTTCATTCCTGAGTCATGATCTCACCAGACCCACACTCAACATGAAGCCATTGACTTCAGACAACCAAATGACTGAGTAATTTTTTTTCTTGATGATAAATTTTTCAAATGAGCCCTTTCTCTTTTGAAATGAAAGCTTCATTTTCCAATTTACCTTACTAGAAATACTCTATGTTCCAATTAATTTTTATTGGCATGAATCTAAAGCTCTGAGTGTTAGTACTAAAAGCACTGCTGTTTCTTCAAAGTCAGCATTCATCAGGGTTCAACAGAAAAGAACACACTTCCTTTTAACTCTGTCTCTTCTGTCTCTATCTGTCTTTTTCTCTGTCTCTCTGCCTCTTCCTGTCTGTCTTTCTGTCTCTCTCACTTACATACACATATACACAAACATACAGACACAGACACATAGCATATATAACCCTTTAAGGGCTACCTTGACTAACAATTACAAGGAATCCCCCATTAAGCTTCACTATACATATTCATCACCATAATAAAATGAATATTAGAAATATTCACAAGAGACATAAAATCTATAAAATATGATATAATAATCCATAGAAAGAAATAAAGTATGTCCTATGTAGTTATTCTATAAGGACTTACCTTCCTACCACAGGATTTGGCATAGCTCCAGACTTTATTATTAATATCTCATCCTTTTAATGTAATACATAACTTCTTAACTTATTTTTCTGTGAACTTGGATGGGGAAAAATTATTCTTTAACTTCACTAACTCCTAACCAAAATTTACCATTTCTTTCAGTTATTTAAAAATATTTATCTGAAAGCAATCTCTTAGACTTCACAAGATTGCCAAAGGGATCCATGATACACACAAAAAATTCAGAAACCTGATCTAGAATTATTTTTTAATTAGTAACTTGTCACTCACTTAGACACTATCACATTAGACAATCTTTTTCCTCCCAGGCCTGCCATATTATTACATTAATTGAAGTCTTAAAGTCATATTTAAACCAATGGTTTAATTTGATACTAAAAATATAAGAAATGTTTATCTATACAAGTAATATAATATATAAAAATATTAACAAATCAAGAAGCATCAGAGCAATAAAATTCAAAAAAAATGATGTCAGTCCAAACTCTTCTTACATCCAATCTTGCATTCCCACATGCTTCAGGGACAGGAGATCATCATAACCCTTCATGATAGTAACTGACAGATGGATACTTAAAATTGAAATCTTTCATTCAGGTGATTATAGGGCAATATAGTCATGTATTTTTCACATCCCTCAAGTTGCCTTTGGACTCTGAGATTCAGATCTATAGTACTCACAATAGGATTAGATTTCCATCTGTAGTTCCCAAACCTTGCTCTTAGATGCCCCCCCCTTGCCAAAATGCCCCTCTTCATAGCTTTCTAAGGTACCTATATATGGCAACATCTGTAAATACCTGACGCCTGGCTCTCTGGTAAATCTTTTCTCTGCCGATGAACACATTCTTTACCTGAAAGCCTTCTGGGAAATAGGGCAAAAAACCATCCTTTTCCTAAACTTCCTTATTATTGTCAAGGGTGCTTCCATCCTGACAGTCCTCCAGATTTGTAACCTAGGTGTCATTCTCTAAACCTCGTTATCGTTTACCCCACCTGGAGTATATCAAACCATTCCCTTATGACCCTGCTTACTATTCCCTTGAAGCATTCCAAAACAAAATATTCTTCTATCGCTACCACTTCCCGTATATTTTGTCTTTATCTTTTAGAAATAGTACACTTTCCATATTCTTTCCATGAGGCATAATAAAGTATATTTTATTATGGTCTCAGGACTAAAGAGGAGAGAGTAGGGTTAGGACTAGTTAACAAGACAGCTAGTTTGAAGTTCAAGACTCATGGTTGGAGCTCTGACCAAGATATATAGGGGATGATTGCTACAACAGCCAATCAGAACAGTGAATCCTCAGGATAGGTGTTTAAAACTACTTTGAGAACAGGGATTGTTTTCACTTATGTATTTGTGTCCCCAGTATTTAGTATGGCCGTTGTCATTTAGTGTTTTTTTTTTCTTTCTTTAAACAAATGTTTTTTTCAGCACTGGAGTCAAGAAGATCTGAATTCAAATCTGGCCTTAGACACATATTAGGTTCACAAGCCTGGGCAAGTGACTTCTGTTTGCCTCATTTTCCTTAAACTCCATGAGGATAATAGCAGCATCTACCTCTCAGGGTTTTTGTGAGGATCAAATAAGACAATACTTAAAAAACACAGCACAGTAGCTGCCACATAGTAGACACTTAATAAATGTTACCTATTATTCTGATCAATACAGTGATCCAAGATAATTCCAAAGGACTCATGCTGAAAAATGCTATTCACCTGCATAGAGAATACTAATGAACTCTGAGTATAAAATGAATCCTATTTTTTACTTTATTTTTCTTGGTTTGTTTGCAGCATGAGTAATATAAAATATATTTTGCAGGATTTCACATGTATAATGGATATTGCTTGCCTTCTCAATGGGTGGGTAGGGCAGAAGAAAGGGAGAGAATTCAGAACTTAACATTAAAAAAGAATGTTAAAAATAAATAATATTTTAAAATATAATTGGGAAATGTTAACAAAATTACTAAAATACAGTAAAACATAAATGTTAGTTATTTTTATTACTACTACTAAATCAATTTGGAATTCTCTTTATACTCCTTTTGAATGTTGTCTCCCCACATTAGAATATAATCTCCTTGAGGGCAAGTCCTGTCTGTGTTTTTGCTTGTGTTTGTATTGGTGGCCCTTAGCACTGTGCCTGACATGCAGTAAGAGCTTCATAAATGCATATTTTCCTTCCTTCCTTCTTGATGTTTGATTCAAGAGTACCAGTGACTAATATTTGTCTGGGAATGTGAAATAAAAGAATAGTGGGGTGTCATGCCATTGATTCTAGGCTAACCATTAGGGACTGAATTCTTGTCCTGGCACTGCCATTAACTAGCTGTGTGACCACAGGCAACTTATAGCTTCCCCTTGTCAAGAAAGCTCAGACTTAGAGCATGTTAGAGATAGAATGGACAAAAACTTTCTGATCACAGGATTTTTTTTAACTAGAAATGAGGTTAGGGATCAATTAATCCAACCTCATTCCACCCCCAACCCTCATTTTATAGTGAGGAAATAAAAGCCAAAGAAGGATAAATGATTTTTCTAGAGTTTTCTAGATAAGCAGAATGCCAAATACTAGTAATATAAATGCAGTTAGTATTTCTAGAACTTTCAGTGTTTCTAGAAAAATGCACAAAAGTAAAAACACAAATATTCATATATTGAACCCATGGGAAATTGTGTGTTAGATTCCTGTGACCACTGTAATCTTTTGCTAGAGATTGCTGAAAATACAATTTTCTGCTTAAAATTCTTTATAACAAAATATTAATTTTGGTAATATGTACTTCTCCTAATCTGGTAACCATGAAATAATCCATAAAATGCAGCACACAAAATAAAATTGGTAACTTGCACAACATTTTTTCCCATTAGTGATTCCCTAGAATTCTGACATTTTTTGATCAAGCATTTCAATTAAGCAACAATAACAACAACATTGATTTCTGACAATACTCATTTTGAAATTTCACATATTTGTAGATTTCATACATGAAATCTACAGCAGCACAAATACTATACAGAAAATTAAATTACTAAAACTAAAATATTTTTTAACCTGAATCTTATGTTCTACTATGTCAGATGGTGGTGTAAGGGCATTGTATTGTATAGTATACTGGAATAAATCTCTTTACCTTGGCTGCCTCTAAAATTCAAGGAACATGTCTGGGTGGCTAGGTGGCACAGTGATTAGAGCACCAGACCTGGTGTCAGGAGGACCTGAGTTCAAATCCAGCCTCCGACACTAACACAAAAACTAGCCTTGTGACCTCGGGCAAGTCACTTAACCAAAATTGCCCTCTAAAAAGCCAAAAAATAAAAAAAAATAAATCAAGGAACATGTTACTTTGACTTTATTCCCTATTGTTGGAAGATGCTGATACCAGAAAAGTCTACACATCACCTCTGACACTCTATCCTTCACGGCTAGTGGTTGGCATTGGAGATTATGAAAGATACACCAAATTGAAATAGCACATCTGAAGTTTCTAGATTCTAGGGGTCTTGGAGTATGGGAGAATAGCAGAGGCAAGTTGATGTTTAACCTTGAGGTAAAACATTGATGTTGGGATTGACAGCCTTGATGTTTCTAGTCAACTGGTTAATTAGGCCAAAATTCTGGCATGAAATTTATCTAATATTTTTATTTTCTCACTAAGCCACATCACTGACTTTGAACATTTGGGCTTAGATCCCAAAGTACTTGTATCATGCCTTTTTTTTTGGGGGGGGGAAGGCATAATTGCAACACAAAACTTGAGTTTTAAAGGCAAATGATGAAAATATGCAATGAATGCACAGGAACTATTTACAATAATGCTATGAACAAGACAAGTAAAGCACCTGGTAGGATACCAACCTTTCTACAAACTTGGGTGTTTACTGTGCATAGCCACCGATGTACACAGTTACCAAAGAACAAATGAAATGAGATTACTAATAAAATCACTAATAAAAATGCTTTAAGTTGAGAAAGTTGAATGTGTGAACATTTAGTATTGACTGTATAAGCAAAAAGAAACATTATCACTGTTCTCAAGGACCTTACATTCTAATGATGGAAGACAGCACATATAATGCAGTTAAAAAGCAAGGTAACTAGGCATAGAGGAGAAATTAGCAGAGTCATGTGCAGAGGTGAGAGAGAAGTGAAGGAGACACCATGGCTGGCCTGATTGCTTCCTCAAAATGAGAGTCAGGATTGAAACCAGGAGAGAAATGAAGGACCAAAGCTAGAAAAAATAATTTTGATACTCTTTAATATAAGAACATTTAGGGGAATAGAGCCAAGCTGGTAGAAAAAAAGGGCATGGACTCACCTGAGCTCTCTCATATTCCCCTCCAAAAAAACTTTAAATAATGACTCAAAATGAATTCTGGAGTGGCAGAACCTACAAAAGGATGAGGGAAGTGATTGGCAAACCTAAGAAAACTCAGAAAGTTGACAAGAAAGGTTTATTGCACTGTGGTGAGATTAGAGTACAGAGCCAGTGTGGGCCATGCCCTAGTAAACAAGCAGCAAGGCTTGGAGGTGACTGAAGCAGTAACAGCACAGTTGGTGTCTAGAAATTTTATTTTTATTTTTTTCCTATCTTTTTTATTTTTTAGTTCACATTATTCATTTCTGCCAGATTATGAGTTACAAAATTTATCCCCATTTTTCCCCTACCCACTACCCCAAAAAAACAATCCCACTGAATATCCCCGTCCCCAATCTGCTCTTTCCCATATCTTCCCCCATCCCACCTCTGACTTTCCAGTGGGGCACAAGGGATCTATATTCCCCAGTGCCTGTATATGATATTTCCAAGTTACATGTAAAATATAATAATAATTTATCCCACCTCCCACTTGTTCTATTCTCTACTTTGATCTTGTCTCTTTTAAAAACTGTGTGCTTCCAACTTCACTTCCCCCCCCAGCCTGCCTTCTCTGCCATTATCCCCTCTCTCATCCCCTTCCCCCCTACTCTCCTGTAGAGTGAGATACCCTATTTAGTGTATATGTCATTCCCTCCCTAAGCCAAATTCAATGAGAATAAGTTTGACTCATTCCCTTTTGCCTTCCTGTTCTTCCCCTCCATTGTAACAGTTTTCCTTTGCCTCTTCTATATGAGATAATTTACCCCATTCTGTCTCTCCCCATCTCCTCTCATTATATTCCTCTCTCACCTCTTAATTTCACCTTGTAAGTATCATCCCTTCCTATTCAATTGGTCCTGTTCCCTCTGTCTATGTATACCTGTATACATACATACACATTCTTACATATGTATTAATACTCCCATATATCCTCCTATATAGACATATGTGTGTGTGAATACATACACACACTCACATACATTTCTATTCCCTTCAACTATTATCATACTGAGAAAAGTTTTATAAGTTACAATTATTGCCTTTCCATGTAGGAATGCAAATAGTTCAACTTTGATAAGTTCCTTATGATTTCTTTCCCCTGTTTACCTTCTCATGCTTCCCTTGCTTCTTGTATCTGAGAGTCAGATTTTCTACTCAGCTCTGTTTTTTTCATCAAGAATGCTTGAAAGTCCTCTATTCCATTGAATGACCATATTTTCCCCTGAAACGTGATACTCAATTTTGCTGGGTAGGTGATTCTTGATTTTAATCCCAGCTCCTTTGACCTCTGGAATATCATATTCCAAGCCCTTTAGTCCCTCAGTGTAGAAGCTGCCAGATCCTGTGTTATCCTGATTGTGTTTCCACCATATTCAAATTGGTTCTTCCTGGCTCCTTGTAATATTTTCTCCTTGATCTGGGAACTCCAGAACATGGCTATTATATTCCTAGGAGTTTTCTTTTTGGGATCTTTTTCAGAGGTGATCATTGGATTCTTTCAACCACTATTTTGGCCTCTGGTTCTAAAACATTGGGGCAATTTTCCTTGAGAATTTTTTTTGCCTTTTGCAGGGCAATTGGGGTTAACTAACTTGCCCAAAGTTACATGACTAGTTTTTTTTTTTTTTGTGTGTGTGTGGGTGTTAAGTGTTTAAGTGTCTGAGGCTGGAACTGGACTCAGGTCCTCCTGACTCCAGGGCTGGTGCTTTACTCACTTCCCCAGAGAATTTCTTAAAGGATAATTTCTAGGTTCTTTTTTTGATCATGTCTTTCAGGTAGTCCAATAATTTTTAAATTATCTCTCCTGGATCTATTTTCCAGGTCAGTGGTTTTTCCCAATGACATATTTCACATTGCCTTCTATTTTTTCTTTTGTTTTTATCTGTTTAAAAGTATCTTGATTTCTCATAAAGTCACTATGTTCCATTTGCTCCAATCTAATTCTGAAGGAATGACTTTCTTCAGTGAACTTTTGAGATTATTTTTCCACCTGGCAAATTTATTTTTTAAGGTATTCTTCTCCTCATTGGCTTTTTGAGCCTCTTTTACCATTTGAGTTCATCTATTTTTTAAGGTGTTATTTTCTTCAGTCAGGTTTTTGGCTCTCTTTTCATGATTTTCTTGCATCATTCTCATTTCTCTTCCCATTTTTTCCTCCACTTCTCTTATTTTGTTTTCCAAATCCTTTTTAAGTTCCTCTATGACCTGTAACCAACTCATATTTTTCTTGGAAGCTTTTGGTACAGGAGTTCTGACTTCACTGTCTTCCTCCTGTCCCAGGCTTTGATCCTTTTTGTCCCCAAAATAGAAGTGTAAAGTTAGATTGCTCTGCTTGCTTTGCTTCCTTTGTTTACTCATGTTGCCACTCAATTAGTTGACTTTTGAGCTTTTTGCCACAGTTGAACTCTGCTGCCAGAAAGTGGAGCTTTGTCCCAAATTACTGGGGTTTTCACAGCTGATGGAGCTATTGGTTGAGTGCTCTCTCTGAAGCCTCCACATGCTCTTGCAAACTGGTCACACACTTCAGGAGTTCCATGCTGGACAGCAATACAGATCCAAGCAGGTTAAAGCAAGAGCAAATACCCCTCAGACTGGTCACTTGGTACCCTTACAATCTGCAGGCTAGGAGTACTGAATCAGTCTTGTGACAGCAGCTGCACAGTTGCCATGCCTCAGCCACTTCTCTCTTCAGGGGGTAAAGGCAGGACCACACTCCCAAACTCCTGGATCCCAAATTCCACACTGTACTAACCTCTTACTTTGTCTTTCGCATCTATGGGTTGATAATTCTGGAAACCACCCCAGCTTCTGGTGATCTGAAGTCCCTCCAGCCAGTGACTGATTGGGCCACCCTGAAGCTAAAACCTCCAGCTCAGACAGGCTTGGGTTCAGCTCCCAGAGTGCTGCTCTGGCCTCTTCCTGCTGACCTGCCAGACTGTCTTCAGTGGGAAGTTTGCTTCTCTCTGTCATTTTGTAAGTTCTGTAGCTCCAAAGTTTGTTTAGAGGTATTTTTTACATTAATTTGAGGAGTGGGAGTGGGAGCCTGGGGGAATTCCTTTTTCTGCTCTGCCATATTGACTCCACCCCCTGGCTTCTAGAATTTTTAGTCCACAAGTGGTGAGGGGGTCAGACAACTGGTCAGAAGAAGATTATAGGAGTCCCTTTGCTGAAACTGGTTAGAGATTAAAATAAAAATTAAAATAACTGGTCCACCCCACACCTATCAGATTGACTAATATAGCAGAAAATGAAAATGACAAATGTTGGAGGGGAAGTGGGGAATTTGGAACATGAATGCATTGTTAGTAGAGTTGTGAACTTATTCAACCATTTTGGAATTATATGCAAAAGGCCATAAAGTCATATATACTTTTGAACCCAGAATTACCATCATTAAGTATGTACCCCAAAGAGATAAAAAAGGCAAATGACAGATGTATACAAATACTTATATCAGCTCTTTTAATAGTGGCAATAATTGAAAATTGAGGGGATACCCATTAATTGAGGAATGGCCGAAAAAGTTGTGATGCATGATTATGGTGGAATGCCATTATGCTATAAGAAATCATGAGAAAGACGCTTTCAGAAAAAATCTTGAAAGATTGTTACACTTATGCAAAGTGAAACAAGCAGAATTAGAACAGTGTGCAGCAATAATAACAGTAATAATGTATAATTATCATCCATGAATGACTTATCCTATCTCAACACTGCAATGATCCAAAACAATGCCAAAATTCTTTTGAGGAAAAATGCTATCCACCTTCAGAGAAAGAATTGATGGTGTCTGAATGAAGATTGAAGTATACTTTTTAAACTTACTTTATTTTTTTTGGTTTTGTTCTTTCACAACATGACTAATATGGTAATATGTTTTGCATAACTGCACATGTGTAATTCACATCAAATTTCTTCCTTCTTGATTATGGGGGACGGGAGGAGAGAGAGAGAATTTGGAACTCAAAATTTAAAAAAAAAGGTGTTAAAATTGTTTTTTATGTAATTGGGGAAAACAAAATATTAAGTGAACATATTTTAAAATATGAAATTTAAGTTGGATCCAGGATTTAAGATAAAGTGAATTTAGTTCACAAGGATATTGGGGACTATAGGTCCTTAATTCCTTTCTGCAGAGGATGAATCCTCTGGCATTCTGCTAATTTGGATCATGAGGCTGGAACTCCAAAAGCTGAGTTCTATTTATTGTTCCCTGGAGGTCATAGGGGGCTCTCCTGAGTTCAACAAGACTTATCCCTTAGTGAGTCATAGAGTAGGCTGAGTGAAATATAATACTGTCCCTTTGGAATTGCCAGTGAAGATAATGTCTTCCCAATTTCAGGAATGTAGGATGAACCTAATTAATTTGATCCAGGTAATTTCCCAATCATAGGAAGGAGGCTATAGTAAGGAGATACAGCCCCCAATATGTTTGTTCTTTGTCTTTTCATAAGAAAGAATTAGAAGATATGTGTTTGTAACTTAAGGAAGTCTCACCAGGGAAACTTACTTGGGATTAAGTCACACAGTAGTAGAGAAAAGTTTTTACTGTCATACTAGAAATATCTGCTATGAATTCAACAGTAATATTTAAGATATAAGACAATCACAATCCTGTACACAGTCATGGATGAGGGGATGGAATACATACATACATGCATATATACATGACATATATGTGTATGTATATATACACACATGTGTGTACACATGTATAGATATGCATATACTGTGTGGTACATGAACTTATTTATATATGTTGTAAATATGTAATATATATAAAACATAATTATGTCTCTATCTATCTTTCTATCTATCTAATTTAATATTATTATTCTCTATGGGTCTTATATTGCTCACCTTTAAAAGGAGAAACATGCGCTAGCTGACTTCAGTGGTCCCTTCTAACTCCAAACATTTGATACTATGAACTGTACTCCTTGTTTAAAGAAATTCTAAAGTGCATGGCACATGTGCAGAGTTCAATGACTCTAATCCCTAAGATTTCTTCAGAACCTGCTGGCAATGTCCTTGTGGTATCTGACCCTCTAACTCAATAAATACCAAAGCCTCATTCTCCTTTGTAAGGCAGAGGAATAAATGAAGCCTTGTTTAAATATCATCTTAGGTAAATTAGTGTGTATAGGCATGATTTGTATAATTACACCCATTAGTAATTAGTGTAAATAGGGATAATGTCACAATTAGCAAACATAATTAAATCACATAAGGAGACTTGGAGAATCCATATCTAACTCTGGGGAAAAAAATCGGCAGACCAATATCACATCTGTTTTTTGAAAAAGTCTCCATTTCAAAATACACATCTTAACGTATTTTAAATAATTGAAAGATAATATTAAAGAACTGCCACAATGATTTTCTTTCAGACAAGTCCTTTTTAAAAATTTCCTCATTATAGGAGCTAAAACTGAAAATACAAATTTTGATTGTTACAATTTGTTTGCATAATTAAAATCCTACTTCCTCAAAACACAAGTGCTTACTATGATGTTCCTAAGTTTTACTCTGTAAATTGCATTTTTATAATATTCTAGAATTTCTATTGGAAGTGAAAAGTTAGTCTTGAATAATGTGATTTTCTTCTAAGGCACAGTTCACTGTCAATAATGTATAGTGAATGAATGAATGGATGGATGAGTAAAGAACTTCTTAAATTCTTACTTGATGTCCAACTCTGAAATAAGCCTTGAAGATACATGCACAAAAGATGATAGTGCCTGCCTTCAAGGAATTTATACTCGAATGGAGGAGACAACACATGTAAGGAAGTGGAAAACTTGGAGAGGGTGTTTTACTTTGGAAAGTTGCCTAATGAGTAGAACTTTTGGGGAATATGTTGCCACACATTAGCATTAATAATTTTAAAAAGAAATAATTTTTTGTTGAGCTCAATAGTTTGCTTACAGTCACACATTCTTTCTATTTGTTTTAGTCTCTGATTTTGTGCCCAGCCTTTCCTTTTTTGCATATCATTTAAAAAACCTGAATCTATCCTCATTCTTTCTGTGCAACCACTTTTGTTTATTTAGATCCACTTTTATTCATTTGAATTATTGATGATTGTATGTCAAACATTTTAGAGTCTCCCGAATCTTTTTTTTTTTTGTCTTTTGTTTATACTTTTTGGAGGGGGTAAGGTAGGGCAATTGGGGTTAAGTGACTTGCCTCAGGTCACATGACTAGTAAGTGTTAAGTTTCTGAGGCCGCATTTGAACTCAGGTCCTCCTGATGCCAGGGTTAGTGCTCTATTCACTGCACCACCTAGCCACCCCTTCCCAAATCTTTTGAACCATATTCTTGTTTTGAATGAATCCATGAATCCATAACTTTCCAAGAATTAAAATTCAGAGATCTAACGTATACAGTGTATGTCCAAAGTCTATTTCTTTAGATATTTTGAACTCACAATTTTTTTTTATCATTTTCATGTCTAATTTCTTTTTGTTCACAATTCTATATACTGTAGCAATTGTTGTCCCCACTTTCTTTTGAGCAATTAAATTTAGTAGAATTAAATCTTCAGTAACTGGTCAGATAATTCAAATCTCTTCTCTTTGCCATAGTTTACTTCTGAGTTAAAAGTATATTTTGTAGGAGGAAGGCTGAATCTATAAGTATCTGATTGTCTGGATGGTCTGTAGTTATGGTCCTAAAGTGAATTTTATATTTGTTTCTCCTTTTATCTTTATCAAAATATGCTTTATTGTGCTTCCACTCTCCTGTTTATTTATCACTATACATTCTATGCTTTTGACACATTATCTATGTTCTATACATTAATTTCTGAATTGAAAATCATTTAACCCATCTATATCTATACATGTTAACATTCAATTTAGCATATATATTTGCATGTGTATGTATGTGTGTATGTGTGTGTGTGTGTGTGTGTGTGTGTGTGTGTATATCAGAGTAGAGTTTAATCAAGATATATCATGGACATGAATTCAATCCCACATATTTTTACCAATATCCATGAGATCACATTTACTTCCTTGTTTTAAAATTTCAAGCTATTCTAATGCATTACTTGTGATGTATGCATTGGCATAAAAATACTGAGATTATATATATATAATTTGAGACTACATACCAAGGTGTCCTTGTTGTTTGTCCATCTCCTTACTGAGCATTTTCACTGGCTTAACCCCCCACCCCCATTCCTGCTATTCTCTCTGTCTCTGTGTCTCTCCCCACCTCCCCCTTATCAATATTTTGTACATAGTTGTTTGCATGTCATCTTCCTTATTACATTGTTACCTCCTTGAGATCAGGGACTGCCTTTTGTCTTTGTGTCCCCAGTGCATAATACTGTATCTGGCACAGAGTAGGTGCTTAATAAATGTTTATTTCTTGATTGACATGTTCCCTTTTGCTTATCTCTGATTATGACTCTTCTTCCACTATCGTCATTGCAGTATAAGACCCATTTTATGCAAATGCTACCTAGTTTTAAAGATTTATCTAGGATTTTTTTCTAATTTCACTTCAAATTTCAGTTCAAAACACTCATGATCAAAGTTGATTGATCAAGTTGACTGGCAAAGACATTCTTTTTTTATCTTGAAATGTATTGTATCTGTTGCCAAAAGTCCATCAACCCGTTATTATAAACCAAATTGCAGAGACCCATTTTAGTATAAGTACCTAGTTTAATTAGTCATAAACATAATGGGAAATCTATATTTCTAAGTTCCTACACTCTTGATTTTTTAAAATGATTGATCTTACTTGATTATTTCTATTTTAGTTATGGTCCAGGATCCTGTATCTTTCTGCCCTGTGTGCATTCAGTTGTTCCTTATTTCTTTCCTGAAATGTGCTGCTCTTTGCTCACCTTTATATGTTTCATTCTTACCATCTACTACATCAATATATGAGCTTAATTTGTTTTCTAATTCAATCTTTAACTAAATTTCCCTAGGCCACTTATATCTGTGATTTTGTAATCATATGGTTATCACTAACTTTCAGATAACTGACCAATAGCACATGTTATAAATCTCTGCAGGTTGAATTGAAACTGTAGATAAAAACTCTTTATTTGACTTTCCCCTACCAAAAAATGATTCCCTTGGTACTTTTGTAACCACCATAGCATATCATTTATTGTTTATTTTCCTCAGGGAAAGCCTCAAGTGCCTTCATACAGAATTTTAATCAAGCTATCCTTGTACCTTGACTTCCTAAAGTCTTCAGTGTTACACATGGTAGAAGTTCTTTAATAAGTTGTGAGTTATTTATCAGCACCCCTTTTTGATCTAGTTACTTATAAAGTAATCTAGTATATTAGGGCAGAACAAAATGTGTTAATATTGTAAAGCTTTGTGTTATTATGAAAAGGAGGCTTTTAAAATTTCAGAGTTTTAATCAGTTGACCTATCCTCCCCGAATAATTGGATATTTCAATTTAGCCCACAAATTACTGGAAATGGTGTTTTCAGATAATTTAAAGTAAAATTCACATAATGAAAATGATGTTTTATAAGAATAGATTTTTCTTCTTATGCAGAGTTAACTCCTGTCATCAGGCTTTGTGGTTAATTCATTGTTACCATCATTCAGGACTTTGAATCTAATTTTTAATAGTTTAGAATTGAGATAATTAGAAAGTACATGGTGATGTCTAATTAGAATATGAACAGCACTAATCCTTAAGTGCAAATAATGAGTGGGAAATGTGTTGAATTAAAAAAAAATGTTTGGAATTATATTGGCACTTGAGAAATCCAATTATCTTTTCCAGTAGCAGTTTCACTTTATATCAGTGGAGGTAAAAAAAAGCCACCCAAAAAATAAAACAGGATTCAAGTTTTTGAGACCTCCAACTTTTGTTTGAATATACTAAGTTCTCACTTATGTCCCTTTTATTTTAATATGTCTAAGCTGTGATTTTGGAGCTCAGATTTCTGTCTGTTTATAAAGGAAACATTTGGGGTTACATTTAAAATATGTATCTTATTGCATTTTTTGAAATGTATTAGCAGGTGTAATTTCAAATGTAGGACAATTAGCTGACATGTGTAAGGATATTTAATGAATGGCTTAAAATGCAACTAAACTTGTTATGAATTTTACTTATCTTGCTGGCAAGTAAATATTGGGATAAGGTTATATTTTAGTTAATACCTACTCAGGAAGTTAGCAAGGCTTTAATTATTTACATAGATTTAGGAATGGAGTTGAATAAGACTCTAAAGTTACAGTGGGGTTGAGTTTCATACCGAGGCTATTCTTAAGAGTAGGATTTGACAGGGCAGGGCAGGCATAAACTGGGACAGCAAGACTCCTGATATCCTGGATGATAACAAATGAGTCAGCTCTATTCTTGGTTGGGGGAAAGGGTCCTTCAAATACTGCTTTGGGTCCCATTTCCTCATTGCATTATGCTACTACCGTCAATATCTCTAATTCCCCACTTCATTAACTTAATTGAACTTACAATTAATTTGTACTTTTTATTCAGAGGGTATGGTGGAGGTAGGGAAAAATATTACAAACTTCACTAAATTTGATATGCACAAATATGGTAAATGATTTGCAAATTCCATAGATGATACAGCATGGCATTATCTCTAGTTATGTAGAACTGATATACTTTATTTTGGTAGTGTGAAATAACTTCAGATATGCACAGTTATGGGTCTAAGAAGGAAAGAATGAATTACCTGGAGTCATCATTGATACTGAGTTTTACAATATATTTTAAACCTAATTCATTTCTAATGAATTCATGTGGCTATGGAATATTGTATATAGGAGCAAAAAATTAGTTGGCTTCATTGGAAACCACATTTAGAAAACTGAACCAGTAAAAAGTCCTTTAATATTCTTTCTAGACAATGTAGCTGGACAGATTAGTGATGGAAAAACAAAGAGACCATACTTGATTATGATCAGAAAATAAAACAAACTGAAAACAAATAAGTATTGATTACTTTTTCACTAAACAGCTATACTTGCTACAAACTATATCATGTGACTAAAATAAGGACATTTTGAATGTTTATTTGCTGAGTTTTAATAATAACATTAAAATGGGTCATACACATAATGTTAGAACCAGCTCAAACAGGATCATAAAAACCTATTGTCAAATGTTTGTGTGAACACTTTTAATTCAGAAATTGGCAAGTGATACAAATCACAGCTTATTTTATTGTTTTGCTGATTATCTAGACATAAGAAAGTGTTGGATAAATTGTTAATAATGCAGATTAAAATTAACAGTATATCATGAACACATTTTTCCTTCCTTCCTCCCTCCCTCCCTGCCTTCCTTCCTTTCTTCCTCCCTTCCTCCCTCCCTCCCTTCCTCCTTCCTCTTTCCTTGTAATAAACATTTTCCTGCATGGAACTGGCCCTAAATATTCCAGTGGGAGAATGTGGGATGGGAATAAACATTTTTAAATACTTTCTATATGCCAGGCACTGTTTTAAGCTCTTTAGATACATTACCTCATTGGATCTGCAAAACAAAAGAACCATCCCAGTTTTTTGGAAGTAAGGATGTTATATGTAGTGAAACTACCCCCTGATTATTTGATGATGATGATGATGAGTGATTGTCATAGTAGACAATCATAGATTTAGGGCCCTAGTAGGTAATCACTTCTAACCCTCTCATGTTGTGTATGATGAAAGTGAGACTTAGAGAGATTAAGTGACTTGCCTAAGGTCATCTAGTAGACGTCTGTGTTCAAAGCTAGGTCTTCCAGAATCCAAGTACACAGCCCTACTCTCTCCATTATACCACAGTGCCTCTAAGTAAGTATGCTCTTTTGGAGAGACTTCATGGCTTTCCAAAATATCTTATTTAATGCCAAATTTCAAAGCAATTTGTAACTCAACTTGCAAACTACTTTTATAAAAACCACTTCATCTACCACTGAAATAGAGTCATTTCTCAAATGAAAAAAGAGCAGCTGATTTTCCTGCAGCCCCATACAGCTTTAGGACAGACAGCAAAGTACTATACCTCAGCCAATGAAAATGCCAAGAGGAGTGTAGGTAGGCAGAATGTCATCCTGCTTGGATGGTTAAATTGCTTGTTGCTTCATTTACTGTTTGGCAAATTGATCCAGATCGCTTTAGTGAAGACATTTCCAGAAATGATGGAAAATTATGGATTATATCAGGAGGAAATATTTTCCTGAACAAAAACAACTGGTATATTTTATCTGGTCTTAACTCAGAGAGAGGGGAAAAAGACTACAATCATTAAACTAAAGAGGAATAGAATAGACCTTTCTCCTTCTATAATAGCTTAGGCAGAAACATTTTATCTTCTCAAACTAATGACACATTTGAAAACCCATAAGCACATATCCACATATATACATATACATCTGCATGTACAGGTATATGTTCCTATGTTGATATTATGTTTTCTATATATGTGCATGTATGCAATTTAGAGGCCATAAAATTCAATTCCCTCATTTCATATGTGAGGAAACTGAGGCATGATGAGGTTTGATGACTTGCTCAGTGTAACATAGCTCTGTTATGTGTCTGATGAAGGATTTAAATGCCAGTCTTCATGGATCTAAGTGGAGCACTCTATTCAGTATGTCATCTACCTCCCTCAAACTTTTCTTTATCCAAAACAGCTTATATTCTGCTAGGGAGATATACAATTAGAAAAAAAAATACAAAAGAATTTCAAGAGGTAAAGTGTGCTATTACCACCATCACCCTTATTCACATATTTACAGGGCTTTAGGGTTTACAAAGTGCCCTGCTATGAAAAACTATTTTGAGGGGTTGGAGTATAGTATGATACATACATACATAAATGCAAAATACTGCATGATAATTTTCTTAGGTGGAAATAAAGTGCTATGGGATCATATGAAATTTGGGGGTGGGGAAAGAGTCTCTTAATTTACCTCTCCCTCAGTTTCATGTTCTCTAGAATAGTATGATATTAATTTGGGTGAAATTATGCTATAAATATACTATACTATAAAATTATCATAAACTCCCTTACCGACATTACAGGGTGGTCACGAAGATTAGGGAGTTTTCATCCGAGTGGTGCACATTTGGAAGAAGACGAGTGTATTGGGTGGTGGAAAGAGCACTCACTGGATTAGAGACCAAAGTTTGAGACAAAAGACTTGAATTCAAATCCTGCCTATGCCACTTTGCTATCTATATTACTTTGGAAAAGTTACTGAAGCTCTCTGGGCCTCCGTTTGTTCCTCTGTGAAATGAGAGAAGCAGAAGATGTGATCTCTAAGATCTCCAACTCCAAATCCTATGATTCGAAGTTAGCATGGCCAGGGTTGAGGGGAAAGAGGAGGAGAGGAGGAGTGTGAGCTGCTGTGGAAGATGCTGCAGTAGTTAAATTAGGCAGAGTAGGAGGCAAAAAAAAAGCACAATCCTGGAAGCTTAGGTTGTGGGCACAAGTCAGTGAGGAACTGAAAGAAAAGGAAAAGCTTTTGTGAAGACCAGTACACTATGGGAATGTGGATGGACTATACATTGCTTCCCTTGTTCATCAATTGAGAGTAATGGCAAGTCGTCACTACTCAGTTGCAAATAGGAACCTCAAATCAGAAATAGAGGAATAAGTTACAAAAACTGGAATAAAATGGAGGCAGGAAGAAAGAGCAAAGAGGAAAAAGAAAAGGAAATAGATGTGGATTTTAATAGTTTTGTCTTCTGTAAGTGCTCTAGGAGGAGAAGAAAGCTGAAAGATGAAAGGAAATGAGAAAATGCATAAATCTTCTGAGAACAGTTTCCTGGGAAGACTTCTTCAAGGGGAGATCTTTTCTGTTTCATTTTTTTAAATTTGAGAATCAGCTTTGGAAATGATAAAGAGATTCATCTAATAGGAAACTATGTAGTTGGAGATTGTGATTATGGAATGCCGCATCCTCTGTGAAGCCTTTCCTAATATATATCTTTTTCCTTCAGTTAGTAATGACCATTTGCCTTTTGGCCGTCACACAGAACTTCATGTCTCTTCTAGAGAATAGCATAGCAGAGTGGAAAGAGCTGAGTTCAAAGCAAGGAAAAGCCCATAATAGTTTTGTGACCTTGGGAAAGTCACAAAACTTGTCATGGCTTTGGACAAATCTCTAAGATTCTAAGTTATAGAGAAGATGCTGACCTGTATGGATGTAGGGAATTTTTGCACTGGAGGTTTCATACTTCATTGAAATGATAGCTTGAGTTCCTATTCCTAAGACACAGCATGTATTAGTTTTTATTCTATTTTTTTTGTGGGTGTTTCATATTCTCCTACAACAGAGTTTTAGTAAGGAAAGACTCTTGCAAACCTCAAGGCAGGGATTCTTAGGCAGTTATTGTGTCCTCAGACACTTACTACGAAATGAAATAATCCTTGGTAAATAATTTATCTTTTAAAAAATTTAAACTTTGTCTGCCTCAGTTTCTTCATCTGTAGAATGGAAGAGATCGAAAGGTATTTGCAAAGTGCTTTGCAAACTTAAATCATTGTTATTTAGTCATCCTGTTGTGTCTGACTCTTCATGACCCTGTAGAACCTACTCTCCAGGCCAAAGATACTGGAGTGGTTTCCCATTTCTTTCTCTAGTGTATTAGACAAACAGAGGTTAAGTGACTTGCCCAGTGTCACACACACAGGGTGTGTCTGAGGCCAAATCTGAACTCAGTTCTTCCTAACTCCAGGCCCAGCACCCTATCCACTGAGCCATCTAGCTGCCCCCTAAATCATTATCTAAATGCTATTATTCTTAGTTCTTATTAATAATAATATTAACAATTAAATCTTAATAATACTAACCCAGGGGCATCTGAACTTTATTATAACAATGTGTTGATTACCCTATTTCTATGTAATTGGTTTTCTTTGTAGTCGTATGTATTTTAAGTATTTAAAACCAGGCTGCCAAAGCAGTCTGTGATACACACAAAAAAGGTTAAGAACTGTTACTTAGAGGAGTTATAATGATGGTGACAGTGTTCTCTACCCCTTGAAATTACTTTTTCTAACTTTGTATTTCTTTTTTTAAGGTCCATGTTGTATCCCTCCAGTGGAATATAAACTGTTTAGGACAAAAGTTCTTTCATTTTTTGCCTTTGCATTCCCAGTGTGGACCACATAGTAGGCACTTAATAAATGCTTGGGGAATTGAGTTATTATGGCTATTATATTAATCAGAGGATGAGTCTTAGTATATGAATTATATCTTATGTCAACTTGGTATTGATTTCAATGCCTCATTCATTATTTCATATGCAGTACTCAGCTGTACATAAAATTTACATTCAGTATTTTAAACACAAAATGTTTAATAAACTCATTCAATTGAACTAAAGAAATTAAATGCGAAAAGAGAAAAAATAAAATTTCTAAATACATGCTCCTCATCACCAAGAAAACCAAAGGAAAAAAAAATCTTATCTCTATCAAGGGAGGGGGAATATGTTGCTGTGAAAGGAAGCATTGCCTCATTGAAGGGAGGAAGGAATGTTTGTGCCCTCCTTTCCCCCTGACTTCTTTGCCATCAAATGTAAAGAGAAGTCCCCAAGTCTACAGGGCGATTGGTAACTCAGTCTCCATTGATCACCAGCACCAGTTAGTATTATACATATTTTACTGGAATAAGTGAAACCAAAGACCAAATTAAAGAGCAAATTAGTTGTTCACAAGAAGAAAGGACATTGGTAGCCTTACCAGATTTAAAGTGGTAAAATGTAAAAAATTTAAAAACTAAAATAAAAATTATAATTAATGGAAAAGATCTTTAAGTTTCACTATCAAGATCAAGAAATTATCTGCAGAAAGGGGAAAAGATGTAGGTTAGTGTTCAACTTCCAATCAAAGGACAGGAAAGCAAATTATTTTATAGCAAGGCACCCAGCTTCAGAAGTAGGTACCATAATCAAATTGTTGAAGGGACAGAAGGGCTTTTGAATTTTATGATCTCACCATTTAGTTATACAAAACTTTTGAGAAGTTGGTTGAACATTCTTTGTGTTGTGTAGGAAGGAGATTCAGTATGTGGAATTGAAGGTTATTGGATAAGGATCTCACATTTACAATACTAATAGTTATATTAATGTTCATAGATATTCTAAGAATTATGATTCTTGGCATACTGCCCCCTTTCTTACCATTCTGCCACCTTCATTGCAAAAAAAGATGGAGACTACACAAGACAGTGAATTTTTATGATTTTTTTTTGTTTTGTGAATTTCTATGTATTAAAAAAAAGTCATAGGGATGAGCATCACTCCACTTAGCTAGACGGGTTCTCAGACAACAGACATAACATATTGCCTGGACTCTTCTCAAAGCCTTTCCAGAATGGAAGAATGTGCCAGACTTTATGCTCCACTGGCATAGAGAGGAAAAATCAGACTACCCTCCACTCAATGGTGAGGCATTGCATTGTGGTGTTCCCTTTTTTGAGCATTTGCAGGAAACTTGGTATAAGGCCTTAAGCCAGATGATCCAGAAATTTAAAATGAAACTGAGAAGGGGGAGAGAAAAGTATAATAGAGAAATGTACACACATACATGCATCTGTTTATATACATATGTACATGCATATATAATAAATCTATTAAAATCTCAAAAACAAAAATTTTATTCTTCAATGACAGTTGAATCACCATATTTATATTTTAAAATTTCTTTCCCTTATGTGCTACATAAGGGGAAATATTACTAAAGAAAACTGAGATAGGTATAGCAACTATTATAAACTAAGTATGTGTGGAGGAAAGCTAAACTGAGGTGGCAAAGTTTTGAAAGCATCAAATTATTAAGACTGAAGATATCTGAAAGAGTAGAAGCTGCCAAATGATTGGAAATAATAGTTTTACTAAAAAAAAGTGATGGATAGATAATATTTATTGACTAAAACCCCACTCTTTTCATCTTTAGTAAATTTCTATGAAAATAAGCTATACCTCTTTAAAGAAAATATGGCAAAATGCCATACAGTTTTCATGAGCAATGTCCTATAGCTGACTAGATTTTATAGTCACATAATTGAACAAAAGCTTCAGAGAATACAGTATCTTGCTGTGTATGTTCTTTTAATTATCAACAAAATAAAACAATCAATTTGATTCATTAAGCAAGTTAGCAAGTATTTATTAAGTCCCTACTGTGTGCCAAACACTGTGCTAAGTAATAGAGATGCAAAGAAAAGCAAAAAGATCCTCTTCCCTCAAGCAGTTCACAGTCGAATGTGGAATTCAACACTCAAACAACTATCTACAAGATATATAGAGCAGAGGGAGGAGCCAAGATGGCAGCACAGAAGCAGGAAGACTCCCTGCACTCCCCCCATAACCACCTCAAATACCTATAAAAACATTAGAGCTACAGAACCCACAAAGTAACAGAGAGAAACAAACCTCCCACTGAAGACAGCCCAGCATGCCGGCAGGAAGGGTCCACTATAGTACACTAAGAGCAGAGCCCAGCCCCGTGTGAGCCCAAGGTTATAGATTCCAGGATGGTCTGACCAGCCATGGCTGGAGGGACATTGGGAGAGTGGATCACAAGCAGCTGTGGTGGTTTCCAGAATTATCAACACATAAATGCCAAAGATAAAGTGAGAGGTCAGTGGACTTTGGGAACAGGGGGTCCGGGAGTGTGGTCCGGCCTCTGCCCCCAGAGTAAGAAGTGGCTGAGGTGTGGTAGCCGCTGCCTTGTGGCTGATTCATAACTTCTCAGTGGTAATTGTTCTTTCTTTAGCCTGCTTGGATCTGGATTGCTGTCTAGGATGGAAGTCCTGGGGTTTGTAACCAGGTGCTAGAGCATGTGGAGGCTTCAGAGAGGGAAGCCAACTAATAACTCCAGAAGCTGTGAAAACCCCAGCAATTTGGGACAAAGCTCTCCTCTCTGGAAGCAGAGTTCTACTGTGGCAAAAAGCTCAAAAGTCAAGTAAGTGAGTGGCAACATGATTAAGCAAAGGAAGCAAAGCAAGCACGGCAATCTGACCTTGGATTAATTTTTTGGGGACAAAAAGGGTCAAAACATAGAACAGGAGGAAGAAAACAAAGTCAGAACTCCTGCACCAAAAGCTTCCAAGAAAAATATGAACTGGTTACAGTCCATACAGGAGTTTAAGAAGGATTTTGAAAACCAAATAAGAGAAGTAGAGGAAAAATTGGGAAGAGAAATGAGAATGATGCAAGAAAATAAAGAAAAAAGAGTCAACAACCTGACTGAAGAAAATAACACCTTGTCTATATAAACCTTGGCAAGTCATTTCATATCTCAAGTACTTTAATTATATCTATCTGGCCAAATTGCTTCGTTTTACTGTTGGAGAAATTCATGTCCCTTGTATCTCTAACATTTTGCATTTCTATTCTTAAATGCCTAGCTCCTTTAAATCACATGCAGCAAATGTTTATTAAGTACTACTATGATTTTATAATTAAACTCTCTCTACTACATAAAATCCTCTTATTGATTCTAAATTTAGTAATAAATAAAGAAAATATTAATAAAATACTTAATTACCTTCCTATCACTAGGGAAGCAAATGTTTTTTAGACTTGTATCTTGCATCATTTGGAGATGCAATGTTGTTCAGATGTTATATAATTATAATTATATATAATATAGGTCTATCTATGTACACACATATCCCAAAACTAAAAAAAGACAACAAACAATTTTTCTACTAATTAAATTACATTTTGATCACACATCTGTAGCCCTCTGTAGACATTTAGTATTAGGAGCTCTTTAAAAGTAGTTTTAGAATTCAATACCTAATGGAACACAAGTATCTTGATACAAGTTTGAAGTTAGTTTCTACCTCAAAATATCGTGTTCTTAAACACTTACTTTGGTAAATACATATTTGTTGTTTAGTTGTTTCGGTCATGTCTGACTCTTTATGATACCATTTGGGGTTTTCTTGACAAAGGCACTAGAGTGGTTTGCCATTTCTTTCTCCATCTCATTTTATAGATGGGAAAACTGAGGCCAAGTGGGTTAAGTGATATGCCCACGGTCACACAGCTAGTAAGGGTCTGAGGCCACATTTGAACTCAGGAAGATGAGACTTTGTAAAATCAATCATGAACATGAAGTTCTCCTGAGGACTGCTGCTGTGAATAACTTTAAGAATCTAATCTCATAGTATAGGGAACTCTCTATTCAGCAAAAAAACGAAAATAAATAAATAAATGAAATAAATAAAGCAAAACTTTCAAGAAATTAAAGCCCAACATTTATAACAATATATCATAACTTATTACTAACATGACCATATAGTCTTAAACATCCTCCCCTAGGTCACAGTAAATCACAATCTCATCAGTCAATACAGAGTACCCAAGTAAAGTCTTTTCTCATCTTAACTAGAAACTAATTTCCAATCATCCTTAAGCAAACTATCTTTAAGGGATAGCAGAAAGTAGAAACACCATCCACTCCAGTAAAGTCCTCTTTCATCTTGACTCAAAACTGGCTTCCAAACCCCATGGCTCTTCCTTCACGGATTTACTGATCCCAGCTCTTGCCTGGATTCACATGTAGGCAGCTCTCTTCTCAGGTTCTATACCTCAGCTCATGGGGACAACTCTAGTCCAAGCCCTTTGCAGCTTCTGTTTATAGGAAAACAAAGCTTAACAGGGCTACAACAATATTTACGCACATTAAGCTTAACAGCACTATAGCACTATTTACACACATTGTCAGCACTATCATTTCACTTCACTTTGTGTCTGACAAAGTAACACAAATAAACAGACAAGACTTCTGTCTGAGAAATTAAACACAAATGAATAGTAAAGTCCCAAGACTTCTATAACAACAGTAAAGTCCTTGTTCAACAGACAGAATGCTTTGCTCTGACAAAGTAAGAACAACAGAGTGCGGACATCACAGAGTGCCAACATCACAAACCTTCTCTTAGCTCTGCTCACTCCCAGCTCTGCTCGAGCTTTTCTTTGCTCTGCTCCTATTAGCCCTATTAAGGGCAAGAAAGGTCTTCAAATTCCCTTAGGCTTATTAAGGGCAGCACAAGGTATACTGTTTCCAACAGTTTACAAATAATCATGCCATTTGATTTCATTTGGTCCTCACAGCTGTCCCACAAAGTAGTACTATTATGTTTCCCACTTTATAGTTGAGGAAATAGAGACAGAGGTTACTTACTCAGGGTGACACAGCTAGTAAGTCTTTGAGGCTGAATTTGGACTCAAGTTTTCTGAACTCCAGGTCCATAAGTATTTTTGCTGTCACCTAGATGCCCTTGAAGAAGGGTAGATAGAGGAGACTCTATAGATAGCTATTCCTATTTCCCTGAGAATGAAATCAAGAGAGATCCATGTGGACACTGATAACCTACATGGGGAAAATATCACACATACCCTTTAATACACAATATGTATATGTACTAAAGTCTGTATATGTATGTACCATTAACATTAATTATTAAAAACATAAAATTATTAAAAACATTAACACATACCCTTTAATACACAATATGTATATGTACTAAAGTCTGTATATGTATGTACCATTAACATTAATTATTAAAAACATAAAATTATTAAAAACATTAACACATACCCTTTAATACATAATATGTATGTGTATTAAAGTCTGTATATGTATGTACCATTAACATTTTGGAAATTACTTAATATATCACTTATACACACATACACATACATTTAAAATGCTTTTCAGTTATGGAATATAATTAGAAATATGAGACAGTCTTTTTGTTTTGTTTTTTCCATTTCCTATATCTCTGAATATCCCTACAAGTTGCTAGTCTGGACATATAAAAATAACTAAAAGAGATTCCTTTGTTCAAATTACACCAGTGTTGTTGTATTTATTCCTCTCTCCCCCTCAATTTTCTTACAATGAAAATCAATAATGTCACACTTAAATAGGAACAGGGTCACTTAACCTGCGGGCATATTGACTTAGTTTTGAAACATAATATCTGCCTTATTGTATTTTTATTTATTTTGTTAAACATTTCCCAATATGTTTTAATCTGCCAATCTTTGGAGCATTATGGGAGATATGAATCCTATGAGCTGCATGATTAACACCTCTGATGTAAATAATTTTGTGAAATTGCTAAGAAGATAAAGGAAGTATGTCCTTCCCTGTTCTCTTGATTATGGCTCTGTAACACCATAAAAAATCAAACAAAATCATTTTTAAACTTAAACATTAAATTTAAATCAGTTGTTTTCTGCCAGTTAAGCAAAAATTCTTGTAATTTTATTGAATACATATTTTTTAAAGTGCATTTCTATGGTTTTTAGACATTCAAAGCCTATGGAAGAACAATTTCTTTAAAGCTAATACTTCATCCATTTTTGTAACCATCTAGTGATCATCTTGTTAATAATTCATTTGTTAAAATGTGTTTTCCTTTTTGCCTGTACACATATTAGATACTTTTTGACTTATCAAATCAAGATAGAAGAAACTGCAGAAATCATATAGAAATTAAGGTTAGGCGTTGAGCTGTACATAGAGTCAAATAGATCAAGACCAGGCTTCTTCCCTCCATGTTTAATGTTACCTCCTCTTCAAATAATGGAGATGGACTTAGCTTAGTTGTATCTCCTTCCAAATTTTCTCACACTCCTTCCTCTGATTTTGTGATCAGGAAATGAAAAAAAAAAGATTAACTTACAACAGATGGAATAGGGAACAGAGAGCATCAGACTCAAATAGCAGTCCTTGGAAGGCTAGATGGGCAGATTGTGAAAAACTGGGAAACAATGATCAAGACTGCCAAGTAGCAAGCCACCAATCAGTCACAATCAATTAATTGTCAAACCAATGTACTATGCAGATTTCTCATTGACCCTCCTTAATTTTGCAATTTACAAGCATATCCTCATCAGTGAGTATACATAAAGTACTTTAAATTCCTCAAAAACTGCTATCTGCATAATGTGTTATTATTAGTAACAGTACTATTAACTTATAGTACACTACTCTTACTACTACTAGACCCCATGAAATTATTATGATCTTTCATGCCCCACATTTTTTTCCCTTCATCACTTCCCACACCTTATCTTTCTTTTGTCAACCTGTCCGTATTCTGATCTAGGGCTAACAAGGAAGGAAAACTGTAATAATAGTTGAAAGTAAACAGAACTCTTATTTACTCTATAGCTGACAAGGTGCTAATTATTTCTTATTATCCTAAATGAACCAGTTTATGTTCAACTGTGAGATTTATATATTTATGGAAAGGAGGATGAAATCGAGTGTTTAGGTTTTAAAAGTATTCTGTGAAGCTACAAGTAGAATGGGAGAATACAAGTAGGATCATAGAATCATAGACTTGGAGCTGTCTGGGTCCTAAGAGGTCATACAGACCAATTCTTTCAATTTAGAGCTTAGAGAATTAGGGTTTGTAGAGTTTAAGTGATCTGTGCAAAAATGTGGTACAATGGATCGAGTACTGGGTCTGGAGTCAGGAAGACTTGAGTTCAAATCTTGTCTCAGACATTTGCTGGCTGGGCAACGCATGCATCCTGTGTTTGCCTCAATTGCCTTATATGTAAAATGGGGATAATAATAGTACCTTTCTCCCAGGGTTGCTGTGAGACTCAAATGAGATAATGTCAGCTAGTACCTGACATGCAGTAAATATCATATAAATGTTATTTATTAGGTATTAAATACTTCAAAGCCATTCATATAGAAAAGGCTGGTTTCAAATTTAAGTCATCCCATTCCAGATCCAGTGTTCTGTTGGAGAACAGCATTTTACCAGTGAATCTACCTGTCAGTATCTGAATCTGTGTGCTGAAATCTGAGGGTAGGAAAACAAAGAATGAAGCAGTTCCTACCCTCAAGGAGTGTGTTAAAATAAGGACTTTTTCCATTACCTTTGCTGAATGGTACTCATAACTTTTCAACTAGACCTCAATAATATCAATATGGTAGGGAACAGAGTTTCTATACTAGGAAATGGAACAGAAATCTGCTTCTTTGACTACTTAGTTTTATATATGAACTCACTGAAGAAAATATCAACAATATATGTGTGAGAGTTTAAATTAGGTGATCATTTAAAAGGCTATTTCCTTGCTTTCTCCTATTCTGGGGTATTTCTCCTTTTCAATGCCCAGTAAACTTTGGTATTCTTCCTCTTGTCTGGTTCCCCACTTATTGGGACTCCCCGAAATGCAGTGAACATGGGGGCAGGGTGTACAACAGACAAAGCCGATTAGATTATTTTGTCCTGTCATAAAATAAGGCTTATCTTTTTCTACAGAATTAGCTCAATTATCCCAGAGAGGAAAACAAGGGTTTATTAAGCACCTTTTTTATGCCAGGAACTGTGCTATAAACACTAAGGAGGCAAAAAAAGTTAAGAATACATCTTTTTTCAAGGAGGTTGCATTCTAATGGGGGAAATCACATGCATATGAACTGTATACAGGATAAGTTGGAAATAATTAACAGAGGGAAGAAACTAGAATTAATGGGGATGAGAAAGGCTTACTTTAAAAGGTGAAATTTAACTGGGACTTGAAGAAAGCCAGAGAAGCCAGGAGGTGGAGGTGAGAACAGAGAGGATTCCAGACATGGAGGACATTCAGTGGAAATGCCAAAGGTCAGGAAATGGAAGGCACAAAATGAAGACACTCTTTGTAAAGTGTAAAAAGACTGGAAATGTTTTGGGAGGAAGACAGGATTTAAAGGGTTTGAAAACCAAACAAATGGTTTTATATGTGGTCCTTGAGGTGACAGGAAGCCATTGGAGTTTATTAAGTGGTGACAGTGACATGGTCAGACCTGTTCTTCAGGAAAATTACTTGGAATATCAAATTGCCTAAATAACCACTAATTTCTCTATTTCCTTTGGCATTTGTACATGGTTTTAGTGATAATGGAAAAACTTTTGTTCTCAAAAAACTTTTCTGTCCAGTAAAATTCCTAGTGGCCAATTAGTTATTATATTAAATTTAACTCTAAGTAAAGCATAATTCATCCAGAACCTTTAGGAAAATGAGTCAGTTTAGACAGCACCATTTTCTGGATAGTTGAAGGTTTGCACACCAGATGATAAAATGATGTTAACCATTTTGGGTGATATGTTTCTAAAATGTTTTACATCCTTCCTTGCCTTCTAAACAGAGTGTACTGAACATAACTTATACTATTATTTATCACTCAAGGTCATTACTGCACTATAATAATGTAGTATTACTATTTATTATTGTAATGTTCTGAGATATCCTCAGCAGGTATCCAGGTAAGTAAAGCTATTTGGCTTTATCATACTAAATGGTTCCAGATTTTGGTCCATATCTGCTCTTTATAATTGTTATAATATTCTGTTTTGTGCTGTGGTGTCCAAAATACCCTGCTTCTAAAAGTGGCATGCCTACCATCTCTTATTTTATGGTAAAATCATGAATCCATTTTTTAGAGCTTAGTTAACCTCAGATATGCATATCACATATAGCACTAAGCTGTGCACAATAGAAAATGTGACTTCACAGTACTCATTTGGATAAAAACCCTTCATTTCTGCTAATTTCTTCACTTTCTTATTTGGTTTATTTCTGCTCTCCTATCCTTAAATTATTCCCTTAATATTCTAAGAACCTACTGTGTTCTAAATTTCCATATAACACAAAGAATGTGTGATTTCATCACTTTTTGGAACTTATCATGTGGGAACTCCCTCCAGGCCCTCATTTTAGCAAGAAAATCCTTGTATACCATTTCCCTCCATAATAAATTTGCTTGCTCATTCAATATAGCAACTATACCAAAGATTTTCATCCAATCTTAAACTTCCAATGATATCTCTTCCCCCATCACTCTTAGATAAGGATCTTGCCTCATACTTGTACAAAAAAATGGGACTATTCACAAATGAGTTCTCCTTTCCACCTTTCTTTTCTTTTTACATCACTCAAAAATCTTCCTATATGGTTTCCTCCTTCACTCTGTGTCACATGTCACACCCTTCTCCTTGCCAAGTCAAGCCCTTCTCTGTATATCCTTGATTCCATTCCCTCCCACCTTCTCTCAGAGATTCATTTCTCTCTGTATTCCTCTCTCTCTCTTCTCTTTCCTCCTTCTTCCTCTCCCTCCCTTCATCTCTATCTATTGGTTCATTTTTTGCTGCCTATAAATATGCTTATGTCAATCCCATTCTTAAAAAATCTTAATTTGATTTTTACCATTCCCCCCACCTATCAAGCAATATCTTTCTCCTCCCCTTGCTTAAACTCCTTGAGAATGCTATCTTTACTAGGTGTCTCCACTTCCTGTTCTCTCACTCATTTGTAAATCTGCATTCTGGCTATCCAGCCTCATAATTCAACTGAAAGGGATCCTTCAAAAATCACCATTTTTCCCTTAATTGCCAGACCTAATGTCTCTTTTCCAGTCTTTTTTTTTAATGTCTCTCACTTTTTCATGTTTTATTTATTTGTTTATTTTGCTTTTTGGAGGGGGGAGAGAAGGGCAATTGGAGTTAAGTGACTTCCCCAAGGTTACATGGCTGGTTAAGTGTTATGTGTCTGGGGCCAGATTTGAACTCAGGACCTCATGACTCCAGGGTTGGTGCTCTATTCACTCACTACCTAGCCACCCCTCTTTTCCAGTCTTTACCATTGTTGACCTTTCTGTAGGCTTGGGCACTGCTGAATCTTCCTTTCAGGTCACACTCAGTAACTGTAGATTCCCCAAACTGCCTCCCACTATTGGCTTCATCCTGTGACTTTTCCCCCTCTCTTCTATCTAACATGATGATCTTGTCTGCTTCCATTTGTTTAATTGTCATCCCTCTGGAGATGACTCCAAATCTAAATGCACAGTCCTAATTTTTCTCTGCAACTTTATTCTGGCAACACCAGGTATATTTTGCAGATCTCAAATTGTGACTTATAATCATTTTAAACTCAATATATTTGAAATAGAACTCATTGTCTTTCTCCCAGTTTCCCTCTTCCAAACTTTATTTGCCTTTTTTTTGTTTTTTTGCTTTGGCGTTAAGTGACTTGCCCAAGGTCACATGGCTAGTTTTTGTGTTAAGTGTCTGAGGCTGGATTTGAACTCAGGTCCTCCTGACTCCAGGGCCTGTGCTCTATTCACTGCACCACCTAGCAACCCCCCAACTTTCTCTCTTTGTCCATGGTACTACTGTTCTCCCAATCACTCAAGCTCCCCAATTTGGTGTCATCCTCAAATCTTCACATCATACTCACATCATATATTAACCATATTTTCAAATATTGCCATTTTAACCTTTGATATTGCTTGTATATGTTAGCTTTTCCCCACTAACACAGCCCTCAGTACCTCTCACCTAGGCTATTACAATAGCTTTCTTATTGATTTTTCTGTCTGTATGTCATCAATCATTATTATGTATCTATATTTTTGTGGCAGTTACTATCCGTCATTAATGAGATAGTATGATATGGTGAATGGAGAACTGGACATAGTCTCAGAAAGAGATTGTTTCAAATACTATCTCTAAAACACACTCACTGTGTGACCTTGGTCAAGTCATTTACAATGATCTCTCAGTGTCTCAGGCAACTCTCTAAAACTATAAATTTCAGAGGAAGTGAAAAAGGACCTCAATAGAGGAAGTTTCTTACCAGCACCTCTTTAGTCCTATGAAACTGTCAGTTGGCCTCCTATTTGTTCAGAAAGCAACTGAGTTTTTGGTGCCTTTAAACAGAATAAAAAGAATAGAGGGGAAAACTTGGTACATTTGTACTGATTTGAATGAAGTGCCATTCCTGTGGAATGGAGGGGAACAGTATCCAATATTTTATTGTTGTTCAGTCACTGAAGTTATGTCCAGTTCTTCATCACCCCATTTTTTTTGGTAAAAGTACTGGAGTGGTTGACTATTTCCTTCTCCAGCTCATTTTACAGATGAGGAATTGAGGCAAAAAGGGCTAAGTGACTTGCCCAGGGTCACACAGCTTGTAAGTATCTGAGGCCAGATTTGAACTTAGGAATATTAGTCCTCCTGACTCCATCCACTCTATCTACTGCACCACCTAGTTGCCCATGATACATAATACACATCTGCACAATCACAATTCTAAGAACAGTCATCAGAGACATGGTTTCCCCTCACTTTTTTTTTGCTTTTTTTTTTTGGAGGGCAATTGGGGTTAAGTGATCTCACTTTTTTGGAAAAGAATTAGTCACCTTAGATTTTCATGATGATTGTGGCTGTAGACCTAAAGACAGACATAGGAAGTCAATCAAGAAAGAGAGATGCCTCGAGAGAGCACTGATTTAACATTGTCAGAGAAAGAGGTAGAAGAGAGAAAAAGGGAGAGAGAGTAATCGTTCTGAATATTGGTATCCTTCACTTGGCAATTAGCATTATCATAGTCTCTGCTTATGATTATTACAGTTGAGAGTTTCAGGCAGCCTTCAGTGAATGCTTTGCTTGAAAGTAGCTTTCTAATATTCTTTGACTGTATTCAACTACGTATAGCATCTATTTATCAAAGTAATTACATTTATCAGATAAATATCATTAGTATTTTTAAACAAACTTGACTTACCACATAATCTCTTTTAAATGGCATTTGAAAATACTTCCTATATATAATGAATTGAGTTTAAAATTTTTAAAAATTATTTTTTGTATTTTCTCAAATGCATTAAAAGGGGACTACATGGGTAACCTCATTCAAGTCATTTATATTTAATGTACAGTCCTGTCTGATTTCATTGCCTCATTGTGGTAAAGAAATGACCCTGGGCTCTTAAAGGACAGTCTATCATACCACATTTGGAAAGTCTGAAAATCTGGCCAAGTGGCAGACTGTCTTTATCTTCCAAAAATTGGCCTAAACTTGGAAAAGCTCATTAGCACAATGTTGCACAAAAGGTGATAATAGTTGTTGCTGGGGTTTTTTGGCCTTATAAACCAATACAAACAACCTGCTAAGGCTTATAGGAGTTGTAGTCTGCATTTGTAGATGATGTAGATAGTCACAGATCTTTTCAGAGAACTGAAGACAAAAGAGATCTCATATAATTTCAATAATCTGGTCTACCTTCCTTTAACATATATATATATATATATATATATATATATGAATGGAAAGTAGAAGCATTAGAGCTAATTTCTTATAGTGCAGAGTAATAAAAAGTTGCTGTGTAAATTTTTTTCCCCAAATACCTTATTGTCATTCAGAATGTCAGTAATTATAATGATCTTCCTTCAGGAGAATTCATCATTTCCTATAGGTATAACTGACCTTATGCAATTCTACTTCTATTTTCCCTTATTCACATCATATTGACTTAGTATTCCATCTTCATTTAAGTCTATGGTTTGTCTGTTTGTTTTTTTCTCAGATAAACATTTTCCATTCTGAGCAAACCAGACATGATAGGTCATGGCTCAAGGTACAATCCTCAAACTTGCCATTATAGATTATTTTGCAGGTTAAATATCTAGAACCAAAAGGGTAACAAGCTGTGCTTCTTCTTTCACACTGGCACTCTCTAATTTGTACTATGACAAATGTTTTCACAGCATTGGTGAGGTTTCCTTGTTAATCTTAACTGAGTCTCCCAGCAACAGACTAAGGGGACTGAAGTTCTTCCTCTGAAGGTACTTTTTGTTTTTGTTTTTTTTTTTGTTGTTTTGTTTTGTTAATTTTGGATAGCACCCTTATAAGGGGTATTATTTTTGGTGAAAACAATAGTCACCCAAATCTTATTCAGTTGAAAATTTGTGAATGGTACAAAGTGAGTAACTGGGCTGCTTCAAAAAGGAAGCATGTTTCTATGTTTTATAAAATCAAATCACTAATTTCTGCATCACTATTTTAAACTAAATGTAAAATGCTAACCTTTGTGTTCAGACAATTTTTAGAAACAAACTCACCATACTATATAAGAGCTTTAAGAAAATTGGCATTTGAACTTTACTTATACAAATATCAGTACAGTCAGTAGCTATGATTCAACAGACTAAAATATTGAAGAAATGACCTTCAAGAATTAAAGTTGATGCTATATATGTGTTTTATGTGGATCTATATGTTCATATGTATATGCCTGCATATATACCCACAGAAGTTAAAATTTCAAATTCCTAAAATATAACAGAGTACGAATGTTCAGTTTTTAAGTATATCTTGGCATAGGATTGTTCAAATAGAAATGTCTACAGAAGACTACCTCATTTACCAGAAGTAATATGTTTTCCCAAAAGAAAAAAGATACCGAGAAAAAGCAGAAGAGCCTTTTGTGCCTTGAATTAAAATGAGTATTAAAAAAAACAGACTACTTTCCAGCATCCTTATGAAGAAAAAAAATTTTTTTCTTCTTAATTTTTATCTTTGTTGTCTGAGACATTTCTTGTGCTTAGGAGACTGAGCTTTGAAAGTTTAAGGACAACACAAATATTTAAGCCAAAAAGAAAAATGTTGGATAATAGCAGACTCTATTAAAACCTTAATTAAAGGGCAATGGGAAAAAAAGTATTAGTACATCTGAGATTTTAATCAAGCTGCTATTTCAACCAATTTATTAATTGACTTCAGGATTAGGTTGTAATGTACACAAAGATGGATATTCGTGATCTGAAAATTTGACTACTGTAGCCTGAGTTTTCTTATCTCAGAGAAAAACAGTGTCGAAATGCACATTGAAAAATGATCATCTCATCTTTGGGGAATTATTATAGATATTGAGATATACTATACCACTTATTGAGCCATTCCTACTTTGAACAAACAAATATTCATGAAAAATGTACAATACAAGGAATATATTCCTGGAGGAAACTAACTCCCCTAGGCATCTATTTGCGTGTCACTGATCTTAAAGCCTTTTCCCATTTTTTTTAGCCCTTAGTTGAAATGCATTTCATTATTATCAACAAATTTAAGAAAATCTATGATGGTGTTTTGGATATTTATTGATCTTTAAAGGAAAACCTTTCAGCTCAAAATCTAATGATACAGACAAGAATTTCCTTATGGATGAGAGGAGAATTTCTTTATTTTGACATCTTAGCATTGGTTAATTAACCTGTCTTAACTTTGAATAGTTCTATCATGGAACTAACCCTTTTTTGTGTTTTTGAGAAACTACAAAATAATAGGAGAATGGTTGCCTCATACAAGCTCTGCTTTTTAAATACAAGCACATGCTTTAGGAAGGTTATCTCTTGCTTTTTAACAGAAGAGATTTTTATCAGGATTTGATTGTTAAAATGCTACCTTGCCCGAAGGTAAAAGGATGAACTGAGTAACCCTACTAAGTTGCTTCCAGCAAGAAAATTCTTAGTCCTAGTCCCAATGAATGTTTCAAATTGGTAAGAGTGTTATTGTTTATCTAAAAATCGATTTTTGTAGAATTGCAGGATAGCATCTTAGAGTTGGAAGGGATAAAAAAATCGATGTAATCCAACCTTCCCTGAAACTTGAAACCCCTCAAAAAAATCTCCCAACAAGTAGACACTTTGGTAGCCCCCCAAAGAGTGAGTTAGTGTTTCCTATTGAAAATTTTATGTTTTGGGGTAAACATATATATCATTTTCACATTGAAAACAACTTCCTGAAAAGTTTTACATATAAGTAAATTAATGTCAACAGTGTTGCTTGACAAGTCACATACTTGTTCAGAACTGTTGGACATATCTATATAGTACCTTTGCTTACACAGAAGGCTGCTTTAGGTTACTTTCATACAGTTATCTGTGATATTATCAAGGTGAGTGCTCTATCCAACAATGTTGGATTGCTCTATAGTAACTCATTTATCTATTTTCTTATCCAGAGTTAATCCCATAATTCCCTCATGGTGAGGTGTCACCAGTATTCTTTGGAGGTGGTTGCAGTTTTCTTAACATTACATGGAAACCAATGGAGTATGTATAAGGTATCTTAGTTATGTTTTACTCTCACCACATGGGTTATTGACCTTCTTTCTAGTCAGGATTATATCTTTGTGCTGTGTCTAATCCATATCCACCATGCACTTCTCCATTGCTTTGCGGGTGCCCTTAAAATTTAGTTCTTCAGAGGCTGTGGTCTTTCACATCTTAAAGAGCCTGTTTTAGAAATTAGTCTGACTAAAAACTATTAATGGAATTCCTATCTCTCATACTATATAGTTCAAAATTAAAACTATCATTTGACTAGCTTTGTTGTTGTTGTTTGTTGAGTCAGTTCAGTCATGTCTGATGCTTGTGACCCCATATTGGGTTTTCTTGGTAAATATTCTGGAGTAGTATGTCATTTTCTTCTCAAGCTCATTTTACAAATAAGGAATTTGAGGCAAATAAGAGTTAAGTGACTTGCTCAGGGTCATATAACTAGTAAGCATCTGAGCTAGATTTGAACTCAGGAGGATGAGTCTTCCTGACTTCAGGCCCAGTACTCTATCTACTATGCCACCTAGCTGCCCCTAATTTGACTACTACTTATATTTTCCCAACGACTAATTTTCAGAATCTTGATTTTTTAAGGAGTTAGCTAAAGCTAACAATAAAGTCAGATGGAAAGGTCAGATAATATCTAGGGTTTGTCAGAAAAAAAAAACATACATTATATGGGAATATGTTTTTGACAGCTTATGATTTTATGGTATTGACTGCAATAAAATATGATAGAAAACTAATCTGATGGACTTCAAAAGGTTAAAGTACTTTGATTAGTACCATTTCAATGTGAAAGAATTTCAAGACCGGGTAGTAACTGGACAATTCCTTTCATCAATTATTATATTAACCACATTTGAATGCTTTTAAGTACTTTTATATTTTACCTCCACATTATCAACTATTCTCTACATAGTCATTACTCTACATACCCATTCAAATAAAGAAAATTGCATCTGCTAGAGTGAATCAATATTATTGGTCATGAAAGATGATTGATATGTCTACAATTATTCCTGAAATCTTTGAGGGCTGATATATTACAAGTGTAATTGACCATTATCAATAGCTTGGTTGAACAGTAAAACAAAACATGGTCAACCACTTATTGATTATGGTTTTCAAATTGCTTCTTCACTCAGATCATTTTCATGGACATGGTTTTATATTTAATAAATGAAGCAGGGACACAACCTGGCAGAATTTGATAGTCATTTTAGGATGAAATTCATCATGGATAGAGTGCTGGACCTGAAGTCAGAAAGCTTGAGGGTCAAATTTAGCCTTAGACATAGCTATGTGGTCCTGGGCAAATCACTTCATATCTATGTACTTCAAACTGTCTTATCAATACTATACAGGCTAATAGCATCTACTTCACCTGGTTGCTGTGAGGTTAAAATAATATAAGATTTATAGATAATAAACCCCCCCAAAGACCATAACAGTTATTATTATTATTATTTATTATTATTACTGCATAGATATGTTTAAAGATGTTAGTTTAAAACATTAGTAAAGACCAAAGAACTTTTCTGAAGTATCCACTATATTAATAGATAATAATAACACTCCATGAATTCATTCCTGTTCTACTTTAAAATTTGTCTTCAGATACTTTTCATTCCTTCTGTTTTTCACAGAGAAATTACTCTCCTCTTCAAAGAAGCTACTTATGTTATCCACATCTTCTACCTCTTCTGAGACTTGACCTTTCATCACTCTCTCCACTCATTCCTTCCCCTCTACCTATGAAGATGTTAAGGTCTTTCCTACTCTAAAAAGAAAGCAAAGCAAAACAAAACAAAAGAATTAAAATGAACAAAATAACCTTCAAACCCTGCTGTTCTTTGAAGCTATTGTGTCATTTGTCATCTTCCCTTTATTGACAAAACAGTAGTCTATGTTCAATACTTCTATTTCCTCAAAACCTAACACGTTGTTATGTGTGTGGATAGGAATGTAATAACCCCTCTCAAGGATTTGGGTAGCCATAAAACTCCCTGGGATTTATAGTTCTTTACAGTTTGAGAAGAGAGTAAACTAAACTATCATCCTATTATATATTCTGTTCCCTTCTATAAGAAAATGAGAGATGACCTCTATCTGAATGGTCAAGGTAGGAGGTGCTTATGACTTTGTGTCTTATCATGGGTACCTTTCCTCATTGTAAGAGTATGGAGAGAAACAAGCCTCTGCAGGGAACAGGAGGACCCTATCCTAACCCAGAATTACTTCTATTTATAGTTTCTTAAATTTATTCTGTTAAGGAATACATTTCCAAGACTTATCATTTTTTTTTCTCATAAACTTTTATAGCTGACCAAGTTTTCATGTTGTTAGGTGTCCCATTGTTTGTTGCATAATAGAAGCCACAAAGAAGAGAGGGACCTTTTCTAGTGCAGGGCTGGGGATTGCAACCCCAGTCCCTTGTTGTAAGAGACTTGTGCCTTCTGTCACCATCAGCACTAGCCATGTCATAACTTTCCATCTTAGTACAGAATTGCTATGGCTTCAGACAAAGTTTTATAAAATTATATCTTAAGCACTAGCCAACGGTCAAGGTTTTATAAACACACACACATCACATATGTTATGTGTATGATATATACCTCCTTTGTACCAAATACATATATATCTATGTGGCATCCATATATTCACTCATTTTTTACTCACTAAATTACTATTTCGAGCCTCTATACATGAACACACACATAAAAAATAAATGCATATATATATTTCAGAAGAGGCACTTTAGGTTATAAATAATATTGAAATTCATAAGTGCACAGATTAATAGCTGGAAGGGAATTTAGAAGCCATTGACTTCAACTTCAACATTTTACATGTGGGAAAACTGGGGCCCTAAAAGGTTAAATGACAGACAGCTTGTTGAATGTCCAAGGTAGTATTTGATCCCAAGTTTTCCTGAATCCAAGTCCAGAAGGTTTTCTAATGTATCACCCTTGTGTTGTTGTACATATACTTTGCTGTGTACTCCCCTGGGCCCCAAACTATCTTTCAAAATATTTATCCACACACCATTTGTGATATTCCTTAAATGTATTCATGTCTATTATTCAAATATGTCCTAAACTTCCCTACCTCCATATTCTTTTCACTCTAATCCCTCTGCCAATTGTTACATTTCCCTTCAGCTCTGCCTATCTAATTTCTATCCTTCCTCAGCTCAAATGCTGTCTCTACATCAAAGCCTTCCTTAATCCTTTCCCTGCTAAATTGTGAGCTTCTTAGGGCAGGGGCATTGTTTTATTCCTTTATTTTTCTGTTGGTGCTCCCCTCATCTTTCAGCACTGGAAATTGTGCTCTATTGATGGTAGATGCTTTAAAAAAATCAATTTTAATTGAATTAAATTTAATTTATTGAAGACAGCAGAACTTAAGTGTAGGGAATTAGTCTTTAGAGTCAGTAATAACTGTACTCATCTTAGGCCTTAGGAATCATTTTATTTGCACATCTCTTCTGCATTTATCACGTAACACTTCTCATATTTATTTGTGCATGTAACTTATCCCTCTACTAGACTTTAAGTTACATGAAGGTTGCAACTATAATCACTTCCAGGTTCTTTTTGGCTTCTGCCTTTTTTGGTCCCATTAGGTTACAGTGGTGGTTATTCATGTATGATTTTGGGGAAAAAAAGAAACCTGACAAAATTGATCTTTAAGAAAGTTGTATTACTTAGAGTTTCAATTGAGTAATGCCAAAACAATAAATTTTGGGGCTTTAATTGTTTTGTCTGAATTAAGCTAGAAGCTTTTCAGGTCAAAAAACTAAGCTCACTGTCTACTGATTCTGTCATATATACTTGACAAATATTATAGGACAAGTATTATGCACAAGTAATATTTATTCAAATTACACACATGCTTATTAAATTCCCATTGTACTAGGCACTGTACTAGGCAGCAGAAACAAATTTAACTAATCCAGGTTCTTTTCCATCATGGAATTTACAAACTTGTAAGAAGATGTGACACATATATCAAAACCTATAATGCAAAAAGTATAACTGTATGGAAAGGCAGCAACAAAATCCTATATGACACCTCAGGGAGAAAAATTCACTATTAAATTAGGGATCAAGAAAGGCTTCAGAAAGCAGTTAGCTTTTGAGTTCAACTTTAATGGGTGAATGGGAGTCTACTCAATTTGCTTTTGCAAAACCTGAATCTGGCAGAATTAAACTTATTTTTGGTATCCCATACATTTTTGTGATTGATTGTTATAAGTGACTTGGAATTGTGTGTTTGTGTGTGTATTTATGTATATTTATCTTTACAAAGGATTCTGTTTAATGCTTCACTTTAACTCTTCAACATATTAGACCACAGAAAGGGGGCAAAAAATACTTGGGGAATATATGTCATTTTTATGAGATGACACCCAGAAGCAATCTAGCTTCAAATTCCTAAAACAATGGGTTCTTGTTGGTAACTTGAAAAAGGTCAGGAGGTAGAGTGTGTGGGGCTTGGAGGGGTTGTTGTGGATGGATGTAGTGGTGACATAAAGAAATTATAAGACAGTTTCTAGAAACTGACATTTTAAATCAGTAGATATGATATTATGTTCCCCAAAATGCAGTTGACAATGATACTCCAAGTGACAATTGGCATGAGAGGATATGTTATATGAGCAGTATAGTTCCTCGGGAATAGTAATGTGTCTGAAGCTAAAGGACCTACCTTCAAACCACAGGTCACAGACTTAGAGCTAAAAGAGAAGAGTTTAGTGCCCATCTCCTTCAGCTTCCTCATTTTATAGATGAGGAAATTCTTGCTCTGAAATTTACATCTATGTGACACTGGGCAAGTCATTTAACCCCTTTCAGTCTCACATTCCTCATGTATAAAATGATACATTTGAAATAAATGACTGCTCACACTCTCTTTTCACTCTAAATTTGTCATCCAATGACTTCACCTCTAAAAAGGGTTAATCTTGTGTCCATTTTGTACAGCACAAAAAGACAATTGAAGTCAGTGATTGATTAGTTCTTTGGACTTATGTAGACAACCAAAAAAAATAATTCAGGCAAAATCTAATATTTTTTTCAGGTATGCATTTGTCAATTTCATAAGTTGTTGCAAAATTAAATTGAATCAGCACTCCTACCCACCTTTTAAGATCCAAATATCACTTTTTCCACAATATCTTCCTTGCTTGCTTCAGAGTGCTTATCTAAAGTATGTCCCCAGTGCTCAATGAAGGTTTCTACGTGCAGAAATCAATTAATGAATATCTGTTTAATTTGAATTTGAATGAATACTTAGTTTTTACAAGACACAAACTGGAAACAGTCATGTTTCCACTATGGATGCTTTCAGTTTTTACCAGCCATCTTAATAAATCCACTAACCACTCATGCCTGCACTTGCATGACAACCTTTCTACACACTCTGAAAATCTTTTCCAAAGAAATTTTTCCTAATATATCATAATTGCTATTCAAGACATTGTTGTATCTTATTTTTTTAAATTACAGTTAATGATGCCTGAATCATCATCTTCTCATCTTTCCATCCTCACAGACAGAATTAAGTACGGCTACTAGTGGTTTACAAAGAATATTTTGAAAAATGTGGTAAAATTTCGCTGTCAAACCATCTGTTCTGGGAGCTGCTCCTTTTCATAGAAAATATAATACTTATCAACAATTATGACTCTTTCTTTCTCTGTAGCAGAACCTGAACAATATCTATGAAAAAAATGTACAACCTTCTCTTCTGCATAGGTTTTAGAGTGAGAAAACAATGTTATTTGAATATTTTTGAGAAGCTTTTTCAGTGCAAATGATACAAATTTTCCCACTTCCTCCCCTCTATTTTCTAACGTGTCGGTGGAGTCACATTAGAAAAATCAAGTTGGTGACTTTGTGTTTGGTGCTCTGTCTACCAAACTTAAAAGAATTGATTTAGCATTTGAAACAGCATTGTAGAAGTTTCACATTAGAAGAGGCCTTGGAGATAATCTTGGCCAAAATACATGGAAGCAAGAAATTCCTCTACAAAATTCTGAGGAAGCATTCACTCCTATTCTCCTTGTAGACCTCTAGTAGAAGATCCTAATATGTGCAAAGTATCTCATATTTTTAATAGCTAGTTCTAGCTACTGCACTGCCTGGTTATCCTTTCCCTTTAGGTCAACCAGGCAGTGCAATAGCTAGAACTCTGGACTTTGAGAAAAAATTGTGTTCAGATCAATGACTTACTAACTGTGTAAGCCTATGAAATTTATATAAAATCTGTCTGCCTTGCTTTCTTCATGTGTAAAATGGGGATTATGATAGGACCTATCATCTAGAGTTATTGCGAGGATAAAGTGAGAATGATATATATAATTAATTTTGTAAACCTTTAAGCATTATATAGATGCTAGCCATTATGATTATTTTATAAAGTCCAGATTTTCTTCTCTACCAGGTCAATTGAATGGAGCCATAGAAATAACATCTATAATAACAGATAAATAAATCTATTAATAAATAAATAAATTTTAAAAAATCTAATCCCTCCCACATCAAAGACAGAAATAGTGCCTTCAAAAGCCTTTTTTTTCCCTCAAGGCTATATCTATACTATATCTATACAGTTCTATCAACTAATTTGTTCTCTAGACCCATGTTATCATTAACTTATCTATGCCATCATTGATGTAACCTGTGACCCAGGGCCCTGGGATCTGGGTTTGGAAGGATAGAGTTCAATCCCCAGAGTCTGCTACTCCCCAAGTGATATTTGTGACTCATTTTGCTCCTACCTAGAGTTTCCTCTGGGAACCTCAGAATAGAATTCATGTCTAAATCTCTACAGGTATGATGAAAGTGTTCTCCATTTGCTTTTAAATTCAGCACATATTTAATGTAGGGAAGACTTTGTTTCCTCCTACAGACAGAATGCAGAAAACACAAAGACCCACTGCCAATAAATACTCCTCCATATCCATTAAGGTCCATGTTCCTAAGCTTAAAATCGGATTCCTTTAGTCAATCCATAGAAAACATGAAATAATCATTATTCTGGTCATTTTCCTTTATATACTCTTCAGCTCATCTATGCCCTTCTAAAATATGGTGACCATAATTTAATGCAAAACTCTTGAATTTTTTTTTTACCATAAAAGAATACAAAAGGGTTGTCATCTTATTTCTGAAAGCTATGCTAGTGTATTTAATATAGCTCATTTGGCTACTACATTAAACTTTAAACTTATACTAACATAGCAGTTCAGACACCCCCCAAATAACTTTTTAAACATACTGCATCTAGCCATACCTCCTCCATTTTGTGTTTAAGTAGACTTTTTAAACAAAATATAAGACTTAAAATTTTACCCATTAAAATTCTGGGTATTTTTATTTAGTGCTGTGTTCAAACCCAGTGGTGGGTAACTTATAGCTCACAAGTGAAATCTAACCTATTGCCCATTTATGTATGGTCTGAAAGCAAAAAATATTTTTTACACTTTTAAATAATTTTATTTATTTATTTTTTATTTCATGGGACATTAAAACAGGCTTCAGGCCAGATCTGGGCCTTTGGCTGCAGTTTGCAGACTCCTGTTCTAACCTGTAGAGATCTTTTTGTTTTGTTTCCTGACTCTACCGTCCAATATGTTAGCTGCGTCTCCTAGGTTGGGTCACATGAAAATATGAGAAAAAAAGTTATTAGTTTCTTCTCCATATCATTGATTAAAAATATGACCAGATCATTGGATAGCTCCATTTAACATTTCCCTCTTACTGTCTGTTAATAACTCTTCTGGTTAAAACATTGCAAATCCATTAAACTGGAGTATCTTTCAACCCCTATCTCACCATTTTTTTTTAAGCAATCGGGGTTAAGTAACTTGCTCAAGGTTACACAGCCAGTTATTTCTGGGTGTGGTGCTGAGTGTCTGAGCCCAGGATTCGATCTCCAGGTCATCCCAACACTGGAGCCAGTGCTCTTACTCACTGTGCTACCTGGCTGCCCCACCTATCTCACCATTTTGTCTGCAAGGCTAGCAAGAGCAACTGTCAAGTCACAGATTAATTGATGAATTGAATTATTAAATTGTGCATACAGGTTGGGTACAAACCAAGTGCTATGTGGTTTCTTAGCAGAAAGGAGGAGATTTGAAAGATATAATTATGACTTAAGACCTTCAGTCACAAAAGACATCATGGTAAAAACACCTGCCATAAAGTAGATACTTAATACATTTTTTCTTGATTAATTGCCATTGCAGTTGAAATTTTTTGCATAGGTGAGAATTCAAAAAGTAATAGAGAGAGAAAGAATTCTAGGTATAATAAGTAGTGTGAGTAAAAAAGACACAGAAATATAGGGCATATGCAGGGGATAAGAAATACTCCAACTGGGCTAGAGCCCAAGGTAAGGGAACCAATCTCCCAAGTTTTGAAGACTCTAATTCATCAATGCCTCTTCCTTTTTCCTCCTCAGTCTTGCATTCAACTGCTGATTCTGCTGTACCTGTCATAACAGTCCTCTTGTCCTTCATTTTAACACTACACTGCATCAGATCCTCATCCTCACCACATCTCAACTTTACTACTATATCCTCTTAATTGATTATCTCCTCTCCAGTCTCTCCTTTCTCCAACAATTCCTTACAAAGATGTAAAAAATCTCCCTAATGAATAGTTTTGATCATATAATTTCTCACAGAATATTTGTGGTTCCATATGCCCTTAAGGAGGGCAGCTAGGTCATAGAGTATATAGAGTTCTGTGCCTGAAAGTTATGAAGACTCATCTTCCTGAGTTCTGATCTGGCCTCAGACATTTACTAGTTGTGTGACACTGGGAAAGTCACTAACTTCATCTGTAAAATGAGCTAGAGAAGGAAATGGCAAACTACTCCAGTATCTTTGTCATAAAACCTCAAATAGAGTTGAAGAAAGCCAGATAGGATTGAAAGAACAAGCATCTAAGGCTCTCCACACCTTGGTTCCATTCTACCATAGCACTAACTTCTGAACATTCTATATCTGATCAAACAGGATTAATAGTCATATCCTGACCTCAAAATGTAATCTCTTGCTTCCATACTTTTGCAGAATCTGACGAATGTGAGCTAAAATATCAAAGTTGTTTTTCTTATTAGTGGTTGTGAATAAGTTATTAGCTTTTTTAAGATTTTCTTTTTTCCTTCGTTCATTTATATGTAGGGAAAATTATTGTCATCACAATTTTGTTTCCATTACATATATACCTTGGATAATAGACCTTTATTAAAGATAGTGACCATGAATTATTTCCCCAATTAACTATTTTTTTTCTTAGTCTAGCTGCAGCAAGATTGTCCATAATAAAGTTTTTCTTATTTGTGCAATTCAAATGATCTATTTTTATTTCTCTCTCTCTCTCTCTCTCTCTCTCTCTCTCTCTCTCTCTCTCTCTCTGTCTGTCTCTCTGTCTCTCTCTCTGTCTCTCTGTCTCTGTCTCTCTGTCTCTG
>NW_027187323.1:10839280-10913240 GCF_028583685.1 Petaurus breviceps papuanus
TCTCTCTGTCTCTCGCTCTCTCTCTCTCTGTCTCTCTCTCTCTCTGTGTCTTATCTAACAATTTTTTCCCATAGATATGTTTGCAAGGCATCTTATTCCCCCTTCTGTTCCCCCCACCTTGATGAGTGCTCTGTGTTATATAGTTTCTAGTGGTTTTCAGGTTCTACCACTAGCACAATTTGGAATTGTGATTGTTTACCAGGACAGGCTCTACCTCTGCCATCAATAGTGGAAAGGACTATAAATGTCATCACCTCCCAGCCCATCCTTTTCTGCAATACTACAGGGCATATGGAATCACATTGCCCAATACATCTTATACCTCTCCCTAGTCCTGAATGTTGTGTCCCAATCTAGGGCTTTACCCCTCTGTTCTTCCTTAAATTTTCCTAGAACATTTTGTTTTTGCTTCCATTACTGTCTAATTTGTATTATTTTTATCTGCATATACAATATATCTATTTCCAGCACAACCCCAAGTCCTAGAAGAAAAGTAGAGATTGCTTTATTATTATTGTTACTGTTGTCTCTAGTGCTAATACAGTGCCTTTCACACAGTAAGCACTAAAAATATGTATTGAATTAAGTTGAGTTGAATAGGATAAATATGGAAAGTTTGGCTAATGCCAAATTGTTGAAAATGTTGAATACCTGGATAAGATGTTGAAAAGACATTTAGTAGGTAAGAGAGAACCCCAGAAGATTTTTAAGCAGAGCAATGACATGATTACATTTATGCATATGTCTGGCAGGCTGGAAGGATAGCATGTGATGGATATAATGGGGGCAAGAACAGCACTGTCGCTATGTGTTAGGGATCTGTTGTAATGGCCTGATACCTTACCTCACACTCTACTTCCCCCCCCCCATTTTAGTCTTTGTTTTCTTTTGAAAATAACATTTTAACCACTCTTCCCCACTTAGAGGCTTCCTTCCAGATACATACACCGTATTCCCATTCAACCTCACAACATTATGGCTCTTTCTTTTCTACCACTGCCTGCCAAATAATATTTTGCTTTATTTTCCTTAGTAGAGAACACACTTGAGCAACCCTGCTCTCTCTTTTTGGTCTCTTTCAAACAGAGCTAGCTATCATGTTTCTTACAATTACACCATTCCAATACTTACAAACAAAAACCTAGGAAATTTTAAACTAATTTCTTATTTTATATACACGGAAGAACTTTGCTGATCATGACATTCAGCTAAATGTCCTAATTAATATGGTGAAACCATGGAGCTAAGAGCCTAAAGCTCTCTACCAGGGTCACATTTGTGGAAAACCCACACTATTTCTTGAACACCTAGCATTAGACCCTATGAAATGGGCTATTTAATAGTCATTTAGCTTAATATCTATTACTAAGTAATTATAATTTCATTATAATGTTCATTTCTGTTATAGCTCCATGCTGTGTTGTGAAATTTAATCAAAGAATAATTTGAATTCATGTGGTAACACTTCTGGTTATAGCCTCATAATTAAACATTTGATTCAAAAAGATTTGAAAATACCAAAAGGAAAAAAAAAGTGCTTCCTCATAGAACTGCCTGTATACCATTCTTTTGTTCAGCTAAAGAACAAAAGGATTCATATCCGATAGAATAATGGTTCAGGACGTAAAATTATGATCATATCATGTGTTTACAAGAGATGTTATAAAAACATTTGAAATTCAGAAATATTTATTTTGAAAATAACAAGTGATGCTTCTGATATACTCTACACATAAAATACAAACCAATACTTTTTTTTCTAGACACATAATCACAGCCTCATTTCATCACTAAACTGAAAAGTTTGAGTGTTTATATTATCAATTAAACTTGTTTTTGAAATGCCTTACTTGTTAAAACTGCTTGGACTTTTAAGTGGTTGCTCAATTTTATAAATAATTCTCATCATTCAAAATTCAGTTCCAGATATGAGATACACAAGCTAGAAATCTTTAATACTGTTTTGAGTCCCTATCAGACCTATGGGAATTATTGAGACATGAATCTGTTCAACCAAGTTCCTTCAACTGCAGAATCACAAGCCTCCCCAGGAAAACTTGTTTTTGATGGTTTGAGTTACTTTTTTTCAATTTTGAATCATTCATTAATTTTAGTGGGATGTATTAGACAATGCCATGTAGGGGAAATAGTAGTAGGTTTAGAGTCAGAAAACTCTTGTAAAATTGGAATTATAAGTGGTATTATGAATTTTATAGGGTTTTATAAGTATCAAATGGATTAAAAATATGGAACATCCCATAAATATAAACCATTATCAGTAAACATATGCATACCTTTATTTTTATAGGTTTACCCCCTTATTGTCTTTATTTTGTTTTAAATTTGTCAACTCCATTTGATAAGTATATGTTGATTGCTAAATACAGTATCTCTCCTTTCACCCATGTGTAAGAACTTTTCCCACATCATCACCCAAACTTCAAAAATGGAATATACACCCACTATCACCATATGCCAGGAAGTGATTTATGATTCAGTGATAAGTATGTGTTAGGTGTTACTAGAGGGAATGTATTTGTACCTCTATCCATATGGAGTTATTTGTTTTACACTTCCCAGTTATGCTATAAGACACATTAAAGGACACTCTGTCTAATGTGCTTACTGCCAAAGAAGCTTATAGAAAAGAGCCTTAGAAGATTTAATTTACTATTTAACTAGGGTATGATATGATATGTTTATATCCACATGAAACAACTATGATTTTGACTGAATTCATTAAAAGAATTGGGAAATATTTAATTCAATCTAGGTAAATGTTTACCAGCTATGTTCCTCTCTCATGTAAATTCCAGAAGAAAAATATTTAAAGTAAAGGTGCTATTCACTCTTTTTTGGTTGTTATTAAAAAAATAATATCTTTTTTTACATCACTATGATCTCCCTTAGTATACCTCATTTACCCTCCCAAAGAGCCATTCTATGTAACAATATAATTTTTTAAGGAAAAAATAAAAGGAGGAAGATTTAGTGTCATATCAAGAGATTGAAAAATTAAAACTAAAAAGTGTTCATTGTGCAACATTTGTGGACTTTCTACTTCTAAGGAGTAGGTTAGAAGCATTGTCTCCTATAGTTTCTTTTGAGCCATGCTTATTCTTCATAATTTTGCAACACTCATTTTTTATTTTTTGTTTTTAATTCTTTTCATTTAAATATTTTTAATCATTGTAAAAACTGTTTTATTTGCTCTGCTTGCTTCACTCTGCATCAATTCATGTAGCACTTTTCATGCTTCTCTGTATTCATCACATCCCTTTTTTCTTACAGCAAAGTGATATTCCTTTATTCTCATGTACTACAATTTATTTAATCGTTCCCCAGTAGGCAAGAGATGCTAACTTCAAGCAGTTTTCTTTTCCTCTGGTCATCCCCAAGAAAGCCATTTGCTTTACTTTCCTACATGAACATATTAAGTATTCCAACCATATAAGGTTTTATAATCCCATACCCCTTTTGTTTAATCAATCCATACTCAGTCTAGATCATCTCACCTCTATATCAGAAGACAGAATTATTTCTCCTTGAAGGACAGTCCATGAAGAACGTCTAGATATAATCATAACAAATTTCCATTGGATTAAAATATGTACATTTCATCAATCATTGATTGCACAGAGTGCTTTTGTAGTTGATTTCTAATATGGGGCCTGACACTGGCACCCAGGGTTGACTACATAATCTGTCCATGGTTCTTCCCCACATTATCTCCTCCTCAATCTCCCCCCCCTCATCTCTCTCTCTCTCTCTCTCTCTCTCTCTCTCTCTCTCTCTCTCTCTCTCTCTCTCTCTCTCTCTCTCTCTCTCTCTCTTTCTCTCTCTCTCTTTCTCGCTCTCACTCAAATTTGATTATGTGTTTAGTTTTTGTCTTACTAATATTTACAAATAGTTTTTATTTCAAGAGAAGTCTCTTATAACAAAGCGAAACAACTAATTATTCAGTGGTCTCATTTGAAAACACATGAAATATTTCACATCTCTAGTACCCTCCCTATTTCTCTCTTAAAATAAAAAAAGATACCAGAGGGGGCAGAGCCAAGATGGCAGAGTAAAAGCAGGAACTTGCATAAGCGCCTGGACCAGCCACCTTCAATAACAGTAAAATATGACTCTAAACAAATTTTAGAGCTACATAGCCCACAAAGTGACAGAGAGAAAAAATCTCCCTCTGAAGGCAGCCTGGTAGGCTGAAAGGAAGGGTCTGTCACACCAGGCTTGGAGCTGAGCATAGTCTTGTGTGAGCCCTGGGAGCCCAGACTTAGGCAGCCCCAACCAGCTGCACAGACAGGTCAGAGCAGATTTCAGGAGAGTGAATCACCAGCAACTGTGGAGGTTTCCAGACTTCTCAAGCCATGAATGCCAAAGAGAAAGTAAAAGGTCAGAAGGGAACTCTGTTGGAACTGGGAAAGAGAAAAGTATGGTCTGGCCCCTACACCCAGGGTGAGAGATGGCAGAACCACAACAGCAGCAGCTGCCACGTGGCTGCCTCCAGAGCTCCTGGCCTACAGATCACAGGGGGACCAAGTGACCATTCAGAGGGTAATCACTCTTTTTTTGACCTGTTTGGATCTGGGTCACAGTCTTGGGTGGTGATTCTGGGATGAGGAATGCCAGTGGCCAGAGATTGTGGTGGCTGTAGAGAGAGAGTAAACTTCTCATAACTCTGACAACATTTGCAAAGGCCCCAGCAATTTGGGACATCTCTTTCCACTCTGAAAGCAGAGTTCTACTGTGGCATAGAGCTAAAAACTTAAGTAATTGGCTGGCAAGATGAGCAAACAGAGGAAGTACAATCAGAATATAGATTCCTTTAAAAGCAGAATTGGTCAGATGGAAAAGGAATTTCAAAAGCTCACTGAAAAGAATAATTCCTTCAAAATTAAATAGGAGCAAATGGAAGCTAAACTTTATGAGAAATCAAGATACTATGAAACAGAACCAAACAAATGAAAAAAAAAATAGAAGGCAACGTGAAATATCTCATTGGAAAAAGCACTGACCTGGAAAATAGATCCAGGAGAGATAATTTAAAAATTATTGGACTACCTGAAAGCCATGGTCAAGAAAAGAGCATAGAAATCATCCTTCAAGAAATTCTCAAGGAAAATTGCCCTGATATTCTTGAATGAGAGGGAAAATTAGACATTGAAAGAATTCACTTATCACCTCTTGAAAAAGATCCCAAAAAGAAAATTCCTAGGAATATCATAGCCACATTCCAGAGTTCCCAGGTCAAGGAGAAAATATTGCAAGCTGTCAGGAAGAAACAATTAGAGTATTGTGAAAACAAAATCAGGATAACAGAAGATCTAGCACCGTCAACATTTAGGGATGGAAAGCCTTAAAATATGTTATTCTGGAGGTCAATGGAGCTAGGATTAAAACCAAAATTACCTACCCTGAAAAACTGAATATAATGCTTCAGGGGAAATTATGATCATTCAATGAAATAGAGGACTTTCAAGTATTCTTGATGAAAAAACCAGAGTTGACCAGAAAATTTGATTTTTCAAATTCAAGAAACAAGAGAAGCATGAGAAGGTAAACAGGAAAAAGAAATCATAAGGAACTTATTGAAGATGAACAATTTACATTCCTACATGGAAAAATGATAATTGTAACTCATCATACTTTTCTCAGAATGAGGATAGTTGAAGGGAATATATATGTGTGTGTGTGTGTGAGTGTGTGTATATGTATACATACATATATGTATGTATAAGAAGGTATATGTGTGTATAAATAATTATGTGAGTATGTGTATATGTGTGTATATGTATACATAGAGGGTACAGGATTAGTTGAATATGAAGGAATATCTAAAAATAAAATTAAGAGATGAGAGAGTAATATAATGGGAGGAGAAAGGGAGAGATCCAATAAGGTAAATTATCTCACATAAAAGAGGCAAGAGAAAACTGTTACAATGGAAGGGAATAGCAGGAAGGTGAAAGGGAATGGGTCAAACTTACTCTCATTGAATTTGACTTAAGGAGGGAGTAATATACACAATCAAATGTGTGTCTTACCCTACAGGAAAGAAGGGGGGAAGGGGATAAGAGGGGGAATGATAGATTTTTGTGCATATTGGGGGAGAGGGTAGTTAGAAGCAAACACTTATGAAAAGAGACAGGGCCAAAGGAGAAAAGAGAATAAATGGGGGGTGGGATAGGATGGAGGGGAATATAGTTGTTCTTTCATAATATAACTACTATGGAAACATTTGCAAAACTTCACATGTACAACCTATATTGAATTGTTTGTCCTCCTAGTGGGGGTGAGAGGAGGGAAGAAGAGAAAGAATGTGGAAATCAAAGTTTTAAAAACAAATGCTAAAAAAATGTTTTTGTGCAACTGGGAAATAAGATATACAGACACTGGGGTAAAAAAAATCCATATTGCTCTACTAGAAAGTTGGGGGATGTGATGGAGGAGGATATAAGAGAGAGAAAATTGGGGGAAGGGGCATTCAGTATGTTTGCTATCTTGGCGTGGGGGTAGGGCAAATGCAGGGAGAAAATTTGTAACTCAACATCTTGTGGAAATGAATGTTGAAAACCAAAAATAAATAAAAATTTTAAAAAAGTAACCAGAAATATATTTTTCTTTATCCAACCTCCTACTCTATTGAAAAAAAAATTCCTTTAGCAAATATTCATTCATATATACATTACTTAAAAAAACAAACCATTTCACACCTCACGTTTCTTAACAAATTATATCCCAACAAATACAACACAAAAAAGCTACCTTGATAAAATTGTTTGCATTTTTAACACTGTATTATTTTTAAAATATTCATCTACATTTTAGTGATGGAGCTGGATAAGAATATGAATCATCTTGAATCTCCCAATGTCCACTGATTAAAAGAAAAAAGGAGACTGAAAAGGTCAAACTTTTCATTTTTAATATATACCTAAATATGTATATGGGTATATATCTATATATCAATGTATAGACACATATTCACTTACATATTGCATATATTATAAATTTCATAATATATATTATATAACATATTATATATGATAAAATACATACCTACATGTGTATATAAATTCAGCAAGTATTTTGCAAGTACCTACAATGCTTTCTTTACAATAGTAATTAAATATTTTGGGAATGAGGTTGAAGGGATTGGAAAATAAGTGCCATCAGAGATATAAAAGACAATATCCATACATGCAAAATGCTTGCATTATGTCTGGGAATATAAGACAGAGACATATGTTCATGAAGCAACTTGAGATCAAGTCTAATATATCAAGCAACATTTCTAAAAGTCAGCATTCCCAAGTGGTTCCCTATGCACTCCATGATTCTTTCAACCTTAATATAGCATCCATTTTTTGTGATTTCTTTTCTTATTGAATGCTAACCCAGGCCATGCCTTTATTTATCCCTACTAGATTCATGCTTCTTGGTGAGGCCCTGGGCCTCTTGTCATCCCATACTCACCTTGCCTTGCTTCTCTAAGTTTAGAATTCTTTATTTTCAACACAAAAATCTAGTGAACCAATCCATGATTTAAACTTTTCTCTTAGCATTCCTTATTAAACCTGAACTTTGGCTTTGAACTTTCACCCATTCTTGAGCCATGATCATTAGCATCTCCTGACCAACTCCCTTCTATATGATTTAGTGGGCAATCCATTTGGGTTTGAACATTTTTTTCCCCTGAAGGAAAATAGCATGACACAAATAATCTCATGCTGCAGAGCAGAGGGGAAGATATTTTGTCCTCAAGAGATAAATTATTTACAAAAATATAAGTTACCCAGATTAATAGAAGAGGAATTAAAATACTTAACCCCATTTCAGAAGAGGAAATGGAACAAGCCATCAATGAACTCACTAGGAAAAAATCCCTAGGGCCAGATGGATTTATAAGTTATATAAAACATTTAAAGAACAATTAATTCCAATATTTTATAGACTATTTGGGAAAATCTTTGAAGATGAAGTCAGACCAAAGTCTTTTTATGATACAAATATGGTACTGATGCCTAAATTAGGAAGAGCCAAAACAGAGAAAGAAAATTATAGACCAATTTCCCTAGGGAACATAGATGCCTGCCTGCCCAAATAAATAAAATACTAGCAAAAAAAATTACAGCAACTTATCACAAGAATAATATACTTTAATAAGGTGAAATTTGTTCTAGGAATACAAGGCTGGTTAAATATTAGGAAAAGCATCAGTATAATTGATCATAACCAAACTAGTAGAAACCATATGATTATCTCAATAGATGCAGAAAAAGCTTTTGACAAAATGCAGCACCCATTCCTATTAAAAACACTACATAGCATAGGAATAAATGGAGGCTCCCTTAAAATGATAAGTAGCATCTATCTAAAACCATCAGCAAGTATTATATGTAATGAGGATAAACTATATGCATTTCCAATAAGATCAGGGGGTGAAACAAGAATGTCCTCTATCTCCCCTATAATTCAATTTTTATTAGAAATGTTAGTTGTAGCAAGATAGAAAAAAATGAAATTGAAGGAATTAGAAAAGGCAAAGAAAAGACTAAGCTGTTACACTTTGCAGATTATATGATAACATACTTAGAAAATCAAGTAAAAAGCTACCTGAAAAAATAAATAACTTTAGCAAAGTTGTAGGATATACAATAAACCCACAGAAATCCTTGACATTCCTATATATTTCTAATGAAGCCCAATAGCAAGAAATAGAAAGACAAGTTCCATTTGAAGTTACTGTAGACACTATAAAATATTTGGGAGTCTACCTCTCAAAACAAACCCAGCAGCTATATGAACACAATAGCAACACACTTTTCACATGAATAAAGTCAGAACTAAATAACTGGAAAAAAATTAGTTGCTCATGGTTAGGCTGAGCTAAAAGAATAAAAAAGAAAATTTTACCTAAATTAATTTACCTGTTTAATGCCATACCAATTAAACTACCAAAAAATATTTTATAGAACTCAAAGAAATAGTAACAAAATTCATCTGAAAGAACAAAAATTTTAGAATTTCAAGGGAATTAATGAAAAGAAATGCTAATGAAGGTGGACTAGCCATACCAGATTTAAAACTGTATTATAAAGCAGTAGTCATCAAAACTACTTGGTACTGGTTAAGAAATAAAGTGGTAGATAAGTGGAACAGATTAGGTACAGAAGACACATTAGTCATTGACTATAGTAATCCACTGTTTGATAAACCCAAAGACTCAAGCTTCTGGGATAAGAACTAACTATTTGACAAAAACTTCCAGGAAAACTGGAAAATAGTATGGCAGAAACTAAGCATAGATGAATATTTTACACCATATACCAAAGTAAAGTCAAAAGAGGTTCACAATTTAGATATAAAGACTGATACTGTAAGCAGTCTGGGAGAGCAATATATGAAGAAGGGAAGAATTTATGACCAAACAAGAGACAGAGTACATTACAAAAAGCAAAATGGATAATTTTAATTACATTAAATTGAAAAGTTTTGGTAAAAACAAAGTCAATGTAACCAAGATTAGGAGGGAAGCAGAAAATTGGAAAATAATTTTTACAACCAGTGTCTCTGATAAAGGCCTCATTTCTAAAATATAAAGAGAATGGAGTCAAATTCATAAGAACACAAGTCATTCCCCAGTTGATAAATGGTCAAAGCATATCAATAAGCAGTTTTCAGAGGCAGAAATTAAGGATATCTATAATCATTTGAAAAAAATGCTCTGTCACTACTGATCAGAGAAATGCAAATCAAAATAAATCTTATCTCACCTGGGCTAGCATGACAAAATAGGAAAATTATAAATGTTGGAGGAGATGTGGGGAAATTGAAAACAGTAATGCATTGTTGGAGTTGTGAACTGATCCAAACATTCTGGAGAGCAATTTGGAACTATGCCAAAGGGTTATAAAAATGTTCCTACCTTTTGACCCAGCAATACCACTTCTAGAGCTATATCCCAAAGAGATAATACAAATGGAAAAAGGACCCATATGTACAAAAATATTAATAGCAGCTCTTTTTATGGTGGAAAACAATTGGAAATCAAGGGGATGCCCATCAATTGGGAATGGCTAAACAAGCCAAGGTATATGAATGTATTGGCATATTGTTGTTCTATAAGAAATGAGGAGCAGACAGACCTCATAATAACCTGGATAGACTTATATAAACTGATGCTGAGAGGAGCAGAACCAGGAGAACATTTTATACAATTACAAACACAACATATGTGTGATGACTAACTTTGATACACTGGACTCTTCTCAGCAGTGCAAGGTTATAAGGCAACTCCTAAGGACTTATGATGGAAAAGGCTATCCACATCCAGAGAAAGTATTATGGAGTCTGAATGCAGATTGAAGCAAACTACATGCTCTCTCTCTCTCTTTTTCATTTTGTTTGTTTTGTTTCTTCTTCCTCTTATTCATTCCATTGGTTACATTTCCTCTTTACACCTTGACTAATGTTTAATGTGAAGCTATTTGTAGAACTTACATTGGATTGCATACCACCAAGGCTCGGGCAGAATGGGTAGGGGGGAAGGAGAGGGCAGAAGAGACAGGGAGAAAATTTGGACCTCAAAAATCTGTGGAACTGAATGTTGTAAAGTAAAAGTAAATATAAGTAAATATAATAAAATAAATAATAAATATAGATTATATATGTATGTATATAATATATAAATAAATAAAATATAATAAAATAAAAATATATAATAAAAAAGTAAAAGTATAATAGGAATTAAAGACTTAAATTCGGGAAAAAGAGATAAGATAATTTTGAAAGCTTAGTATTTAACCTAGATAGTCATAGTACTGAATTAAATGGGAAGGGCAGAATTTTATAAACTGTACTTCTTTTATAATAGTGCAGCCAGTTAGCCAAGATGGCAGTTTAGAAGCAGGAAAACTCCATGAGCTCCCCGATAACCACCTTAAATAAAATATGATTCTAAACAAACTTTAGAGCTACAGAACCCAAAAAGTGACAGAGAGAAACAAATCTCCCAATGAAGGCAGCCTGACAGGCAGAAGGGAAGGGTTCATTTCAGCACACTGGTAGCCAAGCCCAGCCCCATGTGAGCCCATGGTTTTAGCCCAGGGTGGCCCACACCAGTGGCTGCAGTGGACTTTGGAAAAGTGGATCATGAGCAGCAGTGGCACTTTCCAGAATTATCAACCCATAAATTCCAAAGAAAAAGTGAAAGGTCAGTATTGAGCTCTATTAGAACTGGAGGGAATGGAGGAGTACGTCTAGCCCCTGCTTTTAGAGCTAGAAGTGGCAGAGGTGTGGCAGCCCTTGCAGCCACCTCCATGTGGCTGCTACAGAGCTCCTGGACAGCAATCTGTAGGGGGGCCGAGCAAAAATTCAGAGGGTAATTGCTCTTGCTTTAACCTGCCTGTACCTGGATCATGGTCCTGAGTGGTGGCCCTGAGGTGCATGACCAGTGAGCCAGAGATTGTGGGGGCTGCAGAGATGGCACCCTCCTAATTGCTCCAGTAGCTGTGAAAACCCAAGCAATTTGGGACAAAGCTCTCACCTCTGGAAGCATAGATCCACTGTGGCAAAGAGCTCAAAAGTCAAGTAATTGAGTGGCAACATGAGCAAGCAAAGGAAGCAAAGCAAGTAGAGCAATACAGCTTTAGATTCCATTTTATGGGACAAAAAAGGATCAAAGCATGGAAGGGGAGGAAGACAATGAAGTTAGAACTCCTGCACCAAAAGCTTCCAAGAAAAATATGAATTGGTTATAGGCCATGGAGGAGCTCAAGAAGGATTTTGAAAATCAAGTAAGAGAAGCAGAGGAAAAATTAGGAAGAGAAATGAGAATGATGCAAGAAAATCATGAAAAGTGAGTCAACAACCTGATAGAAGAAAATAACTACTTAAAAAACAGATTAACTCAAATGGCAAAAGACACCCAAAACATCAATGAGGAGAAGAATGCCTTAAACAGCTGAATTTTCCAGATAGAAAAAGAATTTAAAAACTCACTGAAGAGAATAATTCCTTCAGAATTAGATTGGAGCAAATGGAAGCTAATGACTTTGTGAGAAATCAAGATACTATTAAACAGATCAAAAAAATAGAAGGCAAAGTGAAATATCTCATTGGAAAAACCACTGACCTGGAAAATAGAGCCAGGAGAGATAATTTAAAAATAATTGGACTACCTGAAAGCCATGATCAAAAAAAGAACTTAGAAATCATCCTTCAAGAAATTCTCAAGGAAAATAGCCCTGCTATTTTAAAACCAGAGGGCAAAATAGAAATTGAACGAATTCACCAATCACCTCTTGAAAAAAATCCCCCAAAGAAAACTCCTATTAATATTTTAGCCAGGTTCCAGAGTTCCCAAATCAAGGATAAAATATTACAAGCAGCCAAGGTGAAATAATTTAAATATTGTGGAAACACAATCATGATAACACAGGATCTAGCAGCTTCTACATTAAAGGATTGAAGGGCTTGGAATATGATATTCCAGTGGTCAAAGGAGCTAGGATTAAAACCAAGAATCACCTACACAGCCAAACTGAGTATAATGTTTCAGGGGAAAATATGGTCTTTCAATGAAATATTTTTTTAAGCAATCTTGATGAAAAAACCAGAACTGAATAGAAGATTTGACATTCAAATACAAGAAACAAGAAGAGCATGAAAAGGTAAACATGAAAAAGAAATCATAAGGAACTTATCAAAGTTGAACTATTTGCATGCCTACATGGAAAAATGATCATTGTAACTTAAGAAACTTTTCTCATTATGAGAATAGTTGAAGGGAATATGAATGTATGTGTATATATATATACATATATATGTATGCATATACATATGTCTATATAGGAGGGTATATGTGCATATGAACATATATGTGAGTGTATATATATGTGTGTGTGTGTGTGTGTGTGTGTACAGGTATACTAGAGAGCACAGGATCAATTGAATAGGAAGGGATTATATTTAAAAGATGAAATTGAGAGGTGAGATAGGAATATAATGAGAGGAGAAGGGGAGAGACAGAATGGACGTAAATAATCTCATATAGAATAGACAAGGGGAAATTGTAACAATGGGGGGGGGGTAAACAGGAAGGCAAAAGGGAATGGGTCAAACTTACTCTCATTGAATTTGGCTTAGGGAGAGAATGACATACATATTAAATTGGGTATCTTGCCCTACAGGAGAGTAGGGGGGAAGGGGATGAGAGGGAGGATGATGGAGGGGAGGGGAGGTTGGGGGGGGAAGGAAGATAGAAGCACACACTTTTGAAAAGGGACAGGGTAAAAGTACAGAACATAACAAGTGGGGGATGGGACAGGATCGAAGGGAATATAGTCAATCTTTCACAATATATCCACTATGGAATTTTTTGCTTAGCTACACATGTACAACCTATGTTGAATTTTTTATATTCCCAGTAAGGGTGGGTGACAAGGGAGGAAGGGAAAGAATCTGGAATTCCAAGTTGTAAAATCAAATGTTTAAAAAAATATTATTATTATTACTATTTACATGCAACTGGGAAATAAGTATACAAGCACTAGGGTATGGAGATCCATCTTACCCTACAAGAAAGTCGGAGGGGGGATGGGAGAGGATAAAGGAGAAAAGCAAATTGGGGAAGGGGGTATACAGTGAGCTGGTTGTTTTGGGGTGGTGGGTAGGGGAAAGATGGGGAGAAAATTTCTAAATCAAAATCTGGTGGAAATGAATGATATAAACTAAAAATAAACATAAAATTTAATTAAAAATAAATAGAGAAAAACGGTATAAATTATACACGTGAATTCATTCAAAATATATTTCCACATTAACCTTGTGGCAAGAAAGAAAAATAAAGTAAATGAAAAAAATAGTATAGCCAGATTATTTGAGGACCAAATATACTGTCCATGACACAAATTGCTCTCTGGAGCTTAAGGCAAACAGAACATAGCAAAATCAGAGAAACACAAAGAACAGTACTTGTGGAGTTCTTTTAGCATAATATTCTCAGGGTTTTACATAAAAACTTTGTTGTTGCCATTGTCATTGCTGCTGTTGTTGCTGTTGCTGCAATCAGGCACCACGATGAAATAGCAAGACCTTGAAGTCAGGAAAACCTTAGTTCACATCCCTCTTTTGACATTGGCTCTGCTCTCTCTAAGCTTTATCAGAGTTCCTAATTCTTTTAAAGTTGTTTATTTTTATAATATTGCTGTGTTTGTATGTGTTATTCTTCTGGTTCTGTCTATTCCACTCTGTTTTAGTTCATATAATGCTTCCCAGCTTTCTTTGAAACAATTCCCTTCATCATTTCTTACAGCATCAAGTCTATATTCCATAACATCTTCAGCTATGCCCCAGTTTATAAGTACCCCCCTCAGTTTCCTATTCTTTGCCACCATAAAAAAAGTTATAAATATTTTGTGCATTATCAGTTTGTTTTCATTAGGACTAATCTCTCCCTTAATCTCTCCTCCTTCTGATTCCCACTTCTTCCCTTTCCCTTTCACTGAAATAAAAAATTCTGTAGCCAACTGAGTATTTGTATGCATATGTGTGTGTTCTTCCTTCATTTGACAACTTCAAATGAGAGAAAGGTCAAGTGTCAACTGCATCCTCCTTCATTTCAGTCTTGTTCATATAAACTTCTACTCCTACCCTGCCCATTACAAGATAATTTTCCCAAACCTTCCCCTACCTTCCCTTAGTGTACTTCTTAGAGAATCTCTCTTCCCTTCTCTTTCCATCCTTCTTTTAAGATCTCTAAGATCTGAGGCCTTCTGTCTAGCTAGACTTTTTCTAGCACCCCTGTACTATGTTCCCTTCAGTACAAGGGGATTCTCTGCATCCCTAGATCCATTTAATTGCTAAAAACTAGATTAGCTGTTAGAAAACATTTCTTTCAAAATCTATAATCACAAATATGCAAATTTACTTCTCAACAATTGAGGCATAAGTCTCCTCTCCCTTTGCAACTCTTTGTTGTCTGGGTAGGGGAAGGTGATTAGATTTGCAGCTTAGTTACAAGTCCAAAGTCCCCCTCAGAATTGAGCTTCAGACATTTTGTTTCTCTGGACAATTGCACCATTCTGCTTGTGATCTTGGCTCCAAAATCCTCGTGGTTCAAATGCCTTAGGTCAGTGGGGAATCACCATGAGATCACAAGAGAAATCAGAGACTGATTATAAACAACACAGCATAGAGACCACAGGCCCATTTCTCAGAGTTGAGGTAAAATAGAGGGAGACATCTATCCATCTTCCTTATTTAGTTTATGGCATCCAGGCCATAACTGTGGATGTAGTAGAAAGAAAAAGAGTGACAGTACCAATCTGGACTGATTAATGACAGAGTCACAGACAATGAAAGGAGGCCTTAGAAGTGCCTTAGTACTAACATCCCATCCACTTGGTAGAGGGACATGTAGTCAAGTCCCCTTGCATAAGAACAGTTCTGCTCTATGAATAGCTCTCTAGCAGGTTTACATTCACTGAATGATGTCATTACAGTATAAGTGACTGAATAAACAAAAAAAAATCAAATCAAACACTTAACATTTACCAAGCTCTGGGGACACACACAAGAAAAGCAAGTTTCAGTTGTGACAGGGAGTTGATCCACACCCAAACCACTTAAGATGCTTTCTCTATTGGCCTTCCACAGGAGTGGGAGCAGCCTCTTTCTATTGAGTACATACTGAGAACTGCCTTTAAAAATATCTGAGTGAGGTAGAGATGCACTCTCTTTTCAGCAATATGCAGAGGTAAATGATTACTTCATTCACAGCAGTGCCATGATGTAGTAAGCTGGGAAACAAAGTGCTGAAGACCACTTTTCTCTCCTGTTAGGTCCTGTGGTCTGTCTTGGGTTTTGGGCTTGTTTTGTTTGTCCTTTTCAGCTATAGGTGCAGGGAGCAGGGTTCCTGGATCATGAATTTCCAGTTATGGGGTTATTGGGAATCTATATCTGATGTTTGCTGAGAAAGCGAGATGCCTGGATGCAAGACCAAGCAGAGCTGTGGTTTTGGCTTTGGAAATTGGTGTGACTAATGCTATGAAGAAACTGAGCTAAATTATGAGCTTAATCCTCCTCCTCTTCTTAGAGACCAAAATGGTATTGGTGGGATCACACCCCAGGTATTGGTAGAAATATTTGCATTTGGTAGTGCCTATGAAGTAAGTATCCTTTTATTAAAGCTAATCTGACTGTTAAGTGGTTCAGTGAAATGGGAGTGTGCAGATCCATGGGTTAGGAGGGAGCACAAGAGACTACCAAACCCATTAATGGTGCAGGTGAACCCTGAGGGAAGGGAGAAATTTAACAGCCTGGCCTTCAGTCCATGGGGGCTAGTGAGTCACTGATACACAGTGATGGTGGTTGGAGCCACTGAAGAGTATCAAAGACAGTTTTGATTTGATTGTGGATCCAGAACAAGAAGGGGGCACAATGAAGATCAGGGATTACCTTGCTGGCAGCAGGACTGTGGGTATTAGGAAATGGTGAAGAGGTACTAAAATGAAATAGGGATAGAGCCTGCCTCGATGTAGTGGGTTATACAAGGCACAGGCCAATCAAAGCAGCTCCAGGGCAAAACTTCCTGAAGTGAAAGGGTTAAATCCTTCGGGGCATGTTATCAACTGAGGCAGACTGAAGGTCTGGAAAGAATGACTGCCACTGTCCTTCATTGCCTTGAAAGTAACTAGAGAGCAAATAGTATGAAGTGAAGAGAGAAGATTCTTTCCCAGATTTCCACATATTATGGTAAATTTCTGATGCAAAAACACACTCAGAGGTCCTTAGCAACCTCATGCTAATGCACTTGGTTTATCCTGTCCTGAAATGTAAGGATTTATAAGATAATGAAATACACTTTAAATATATAAGGAGTGGTAAGCCCCAGGAATAAATAGATGCCTTAAAATAAACTGAGAACAAGTTGTTAAAACAGCAGCAGAGGTTATCAATTGTGTCAAGGGTTGGTTTAAGATAAAAAAAAAGGAAAAGGACTTATATGTACTAAAATATTTATAGTAGATACATCTTTTTGTAGTGTTAAAGAATTGGAAATTGAAGAGATGTCCATCAATTGGCTGAACAAATTGTGGTATACGAGTGTGGTGAAATGCTATTGTGTTATAAGAAATGACAAATCGAGATGGTTTCTGAAAAATTTGGGAAGACCTACATGAATCGACATAGAATGAAGTGAGAAGAACCAGAAGACCACTGTACACAGCAACAACAATATTGTAATGATGATCAACTGTGAAAGACTTAGCTGCTCTGATCAATATAATGATCCAAGACAGTTCCGAAGGACTCAAGATGAAAAATACTACCTACCTCCAGAGAGAGAACTGATGAACTCTGAATACAAATTGAAGTATAATTTTCTTACTTTCTTTATTTTTCTTGCTTTTTGTGCAACATAGCTAATATGGAAATATGTTTTCCATAATTTCATATGTACAATTGACTTGCCTCCTCAGTGGGTAGAGGAGGGGCTGAAGAAATGGAGATGATTTGGAATTCAAAATTAAAAAAAAAAGGAATGTTAAAAAGAATTGGTTTAAAGTGGTGCATGTATTTACTTATTTAAGGGCTCAGTAGTATTGGAAGCTAAGAAAGGGAGAAAACCTTAAGCCATTCTGCTGCACAACTGGTGCATACATTCTGGCAACTAGGTTATACAGGAAAACAAACTGTCCCTTCAGCATAGCTTTATGTGTAGAGGACTCTTCAGATTGTGCTGTAGTTCATTTATAACAACCTGGAGACAAAGGGTGTATAGCCCCTGGCTATTGCACACTAGATCTTCCTCAACATACTAAGGGTTACTTCAGGGCCAATTGACTCTAGGTACATAAGCAAAGAATCTTTACTGTATCAGTGTTTTCAATAAACGGACCCAGATTAGTTAAATTGGCAATGGATTCGTGACTAGAATAATGACAGTAATTCTATCACCACCACCACCAATGTTTTTATAGCACCTACACTGTACCAGGCAATCTGCTAAGTGCTTTACAAATTTTATGTCAATTTATTCTCAAAACAGCCCTAGAAGAGAGGTGCTAATATTATCCCCATTTTAAAGATGAAGAAACTGTGGCTACAGAGTTAAGCACCTTGCCCTAAATCACACAGCTAGTAAGTAGCTAAGGTTGAATTTAAACTCAGGTCTTCCTGATTCCAGGCCTCAGGGTTCCATTGAATCTACCACCTCTTTATGCCTAGGCAAGAATTAAATTTGGACTTTCCACAAGTCAATCCCTAGATTTGTCTTTTAGATATAATATATCAACACCCTCTTACTACAAGTAGAGGCATTTAAAACAGAGAAGAACCAGGTTAGTAATGTAGCTAGCATGACGGCAAGAAACAAAACGAAACAAAAACAAAAACAAAAACAAAAATCTTTCCCTAATCCAGTTACCACACCATTATTTTAATTCTTCCCTACCCTGGTATAAACTTATTCTAGTATAACTGCCCTATCTTATTCAGTGCTTATTATCTATTAACCTTCTTTACTGTTGCCATATTTCCAAAAAGAGTTATGCATATGCTAACTCTAACTTCTACCACATAAAGGAAACATTCTGTATTATTGAAAGTCAACAATTAATAAATCTAGCTGATTGTAAATAACAATAAAGTAACAAATAATAAATCTGGCTTAAACTCCTGTGATTTGACTATTACAATGTTTAAATCAGGCTTTGAACTTGGTGACACTTGATTATCTTTAGTATGTAGAAAGGTATATCATCATATCAGTGAAGCGCAGGATAAAACTGGTTCTTTCTCTAGCAAATTTGTGTAGCCTGTATAAATTAACCCTGTTCTCTCTTCACCCCCACACCCCTACATGCTTTGGTTTTTGCATCTTCTCTTTATCTACTAGTTCTCAATTTTGGTTGACAAATATATTCTAAAAAATTATTTTTTATTTAAAAAAATCCTACCATTGATCTGATACTCCTTAATTTTCTTACTTTTTTGTTTTCTTTTTTTTTTTGCACTTAATAGTATTTTATTTTTTCCAATTACATGTAAAGATAGCTTTCAATATTCATTTTTGTAAGATTTTTAGTTCCAAATTTTTTCCCTTCCTCTCTTCCTTTCTACCTCCTCAAGACAGCAAGCAATCTGATATAGGTTACAATCATGTTAAATATAAGACATGTTGTGAAAGAAGAATCAAAACAAAAAGGAAAAATCATGAGAAACAAAAAAACAAAAATAAATGAGAATACTATGCTTTGATCTGCATTCAGACTCCACTGTTCTTTCTCTGAATATGGATAGCATTTTCCATCATGACTCTTTTGGAATTGTTTAAGATAATTTTATTGCTGAGAAGAGCTGTCTATCATAGTTTCTTCTGTTCACTTCACTCATCATCAGTTCATGTAATTCTTTCTAGGTTTTTTCTGAAATCCGTGTGCTCATTATTTCATATAGAACAATAGTATTAACACAACTTTTCAGCCATTCCCCAGTTGATGGGCATCCCTACAATTCCTGAGTCTTTGCTACCACAAAGACAGCCACTATAAATATTTTGCACATATGGGTACTTTTCTCTTTTTTATGACTTTTTCTGTGATATGGAACTAGTAGTAGTATTTCTGGATCAAAGGGTATGCACAGTTTTAGAGCTCTTTGCGCATGGTTCCAAATTGCTCTCCAAAATGTTGCTCCACCAACAATGCATTAGTGTTCCAATTTTGCTATATCTTTTCTAACATTTATCTTTTTTCCTTTTGTGCCATACTACCCAATCTGATATGTTGGGTGGTACCCTTTAGTTGTTTTAATTTGCATTTCTGTAATCAATAGTGATTTAGAGCATTTTTATATGACTAAAGATAGCTTTAGTTTATTTATCTGAAAACTGCCTGTTCATATCCTTTGTCCATTTATCAATTAGAGAATGACTTGCATACTTAAAAATTTGATTCATCTCTCTTATTTTAGAAGTAAGGCCTTTATTAGAAAAAAATGGCTATAAAAATTGTTTCACAGCTTTCTGCTTTCCTTCTAATTTTGTTTGTGCAAACCCTTTTTAATTTAATGTAATCAAAATTATCTATTTTGCATTTTGTAATGTTCTCTTTCTCATGTTTGGTCATAAATTTTTCCCTTCTCCATAGATCTAACAGGTAAACTATTCCTGGCTTTCCTAATTACAGTATCATCCTTTATATCTAAATTATATGCCCCTATTGACTTTTATCTTGGTAGAGGATGTGAGATGTTGGTTTGTGCCTAGACTCTGCCATACTGTTTTCCAGTTTTCCTAGCAGGTGTTGTTAAATTGTGAGTTCTTATTCCAGAAGCTGGGGTCTTTGGGTTTATCAAACAGCAGTTTGCTATAGTTGTTGACTGCTTGTGTACCTAGCCTATTCCACTGATCCACCATTCTATTACTTAGCAATTACTAAATAATTTTGATGATTGCTGCTTTATAATATAGTTTTAGATCTAGTATGGCTAGGCCACCTTCCTTTGAATATTTTTTCATTAATTCCTTTGATATTCTTGATCTTTTGTCCTTCCAGATGAATTTTCTTTTTATTTTCTCTAACTTTATAAAATAATTCTTCATAGTTTCATTGGCATGGCATTGAATAAGTAAATTAATTTAGGTAGAATTGTCATTATTATTATATTCTCTTAGACTAACCACAAGCAACTGATATTTTTCAAATTGTTTATATCTAACTTTTTTTTGAGCAAAAAGTGTTATGTAATTGTTTTCATATAGTCCCTGAGTTTCTCTACCTTAGCAGGTAGACTCCAAAATATTTTATATTTTCTAAAGTAATTTTAAATGGAATCTTCTTTCTATCTCTTTTGGGACTTTGTTGATAATTTATAAAAAATACTGAAAATTTATGTGGGTTTATTTTATATCCTGTGGCTTTGCTGAAGTTTTTATGGTTTCAAATAGTTTTTTAGTTTATTTGTTAGGATTCTATAAATATATCATCATATCATCTGCAAAGAGAGATAGTTTTTGTTTCTTCATTGCCTAGTCTAATTCCTTTAATTTTTTTCTTTTATTGTTGAAGCTAAAATTTCTAGTACATTATTAAATAATAGTCATAATAATAGGCATCCTTTTTTCATCCCTGATCTTATTTGGAAAGCTTCTAGCTTATCCCCTTTACATATAATACTTGTTGATGGTTTTAGATAGACAATATTTATCATTTTAAGGAAAACTTCATTTATTCCTATGCTTTCTAGTGTTTTTTAATAGGAATGTTTGTATTTTTGAAAGATTTTTTTCTGCATCTATTGAGATAACCATATGATTTCTATTAATTTTGTTGTTATGATAAATTATGCTGATATTTTTCTTAATATTGAACTAGCCCTGCATTCCTGGTATAAATCCCACCTCATCATATTGTGTTATCCTCATAATAATTTGCTGTAATCTTTTTTGCTAGTAATTTATTTAAAATTTTTGCATCGATATTCATTAGGGAAATTGGTCTATAATGTTCTTTCTCTGCTTCAGTTCTTTCTGGTTTAGGTATCAGCACCATATTTTGTCATAAATAGAATTTGTTAGGACTCTTTTTTTGCCTATTTTTCCAAATAGTTGTTTAAGTATTGTAATTGCTTATCAAATCATTGGTAAAATTCACTAGTAATGCCCTCTTTCCCTTGAGATTTTTTTCTTAGGGAGTTCATCAATGGCTCGTTTGATTTTTTTTTTCAAAAATGGGGTTATTGAAGTATTTTATTTCCTCTTCTGTTCATCTGGGCAATTTAAATATTTTTTGTAAATATCCATCCATTTCACTTAGATTGTAAGATTTATTGGCATACTTTTGAACAAAAGAGTTCCTAATTATTGTTTTAAGTTCCTCATCATTGGTGATGAATTTTTTTTCTTTTATATTGGTAATTTGATTTTCTTTATTTTTTCCAGATTAACCAAAAACATATCTATTTTACTATTTTTCCCATAAAATTGGCTCTTAGTTTTATTAATTGGTTTAAAAGTTTTCCTACTTTCAATTTTAATAGTGCCTCCTTTCATTTTCAGAATTTCTAATTTGGTGTTTAATTGGGGATTTAAAAATGTTTTTCCCTAGATTTTTTTATTTGCATGACCAAGTCATTGATCTCCTCAACTTTATTCATCTAAACATTTAGAGATATAAAATTTCCTCTAAAAACTGCTTTTGGCTGATTGTTTCTATGATCTGTTATTTAAACCACTCATTCTATAGGATTAGATTATTTTGTTTCCACTTAATTTTAAATGTGCATTTCCATAGCCTTCTATTACACATCATTTTTGTTACATCATGATCTGAAAACAATGAATTTAATATTTCTGCCTTTCTGAATTTTCTAGTGAGGTTATTATGTCCTAATACATGGTCAATTTTTGTGTGGCCATGTGCCACTGAGAAAAAAGTATATTCCTTTCTATTCCTACTCAGTTTTCTCAGGAGGTCTATCATATATAACTTTTCTAAAATTCTATTCACCTCCTTAACTCCTGTCTTGCTTATTTTGTGGTGTGTTTTATCTAGTTCTGAGAGGGGAAAGTTGAGATCCCCCACTAGAATAGTTTTGTTTATTTCTTCATGAAAATCAATTAACTACTCCTATAAGAATTTGGATGTTATACCACTTTGTGTGTGTATATATATATATACATATATATATACACACACACACACACACACACATATATATATATATATACACGTATATGTTTAGTATTGATGTTACTTCATTCTCTATGGTACTTCATTCTCTGTGGCAAGATGGAGCTTCCTTCTTCATCCCTTTCAATTAGATCTATTTTTGCTTTTGCTTTGTCTGAGATCAGAATTGCTACCCCTGCTTTTTTTTTTAAGTTCAGCTGAAGCAGAATATATTCTGCTCCATCCTTTTAACTTTACTCTGTGTATATCTATCTGTTCTTCAAACGTGTTTCTTATAAACAATATAGTGAAGGATTATAGTTTTTAATCTACTCTGCTATTAGAGTCATTTTTATGTGAAAGTTCATTCTATTCACATTTACAGTTCAGATTACTAGCTCTATGTTGCTCTTCATTGTATTTTTCCTCCTGTTTATATTTTCCTCTCTTCTTTCACACTGTCCCTCCTCTGTATTTTGCTTCTGACTACCACCTCCCTCAAATTTCCCTCCTTTCTCTTAGCCACACATTTTCTTTCCCTTTCCCCCCACTATTTATCCCCTCCCTTCTATAACCCCTCTTTCCCTCTTCTTTCCCCTTTCCCCTCCTACTTCCCTATAGGGTAAGATAAATTTCTAAATCCACCTGAGGATGTGTTGTTCCCTCTTTGATCCAAATCTGATGAGAGTAAGGTTCAAACAATGCTCAACCCCTCCCTTTTCCCCTTTTATTGTATTAGGTCTTTTGTGCCTCTTCATGTGATGTAATTTACCCTGTTTTACCTCTTACTTTCCTCTTCTTGCAGTAAAATCCTTTTTTTTCACCCCTTGCTTTTCTATCATCACATCAAAATCAACTTATACCCATACCCCTCTTTCTATGTATACCCCATTCTAATTGCCCTAATAAAGATACAATTCTCATTGAAGCAAACAATTGCTTTATCTTTTTTGTTTTCTTTTGTTCCTTCTTTCTTATTGTTCATTCTATTGGTTATAACCTTTCTTTACAACTTGACCAATGTTTAATGTGAAGGTATTTGTAGAACCTATATTAGATTGCATACCGCCAGGGTTTAGGGAGGGAGGGGGAGAAAATTTGGAACTCAAAAGCTTGTGGAACTCAATGTTGTAAACTAAAAGTAAATAGATAAATAAATAAATATTTTTAAAACGTACAATTCTCAAGAGTTATAAGTATTGTATTGCTATGTAGGGATGTAAACAGTTTAACTTTATTTAGTACCTTTTTTCTTTCCTGTTTACATTTTTATTCTTCTCTTGATTACTATATTTGAAGATTACATTTTCTGTCCACCTCTGGTCTTTTCATCAGGAAAGTTTGAAAGTCTCCTATTTCGTTGAATTAATGTCCATCTTTTCTCCTGAAAGATAATGCTCAGTTTTGCAGAGTAGTTATTTCTCAGTTATAATCCAAGCTCCTTTGCTTTCCTGAATATCATACTTCAGGCCCTTTAATCCTTTAATGTAGAAGCTTGTAAGTCCTGTCTTATCTTGACTGGTTCCTTGATATTTGGATTACTTCTTTCTGGTTGCTTGCAGCATTTGCTCCTTAACCTGATAATTCTTGAATCTGGCTACAATATTCTTTGGGGTTTTCATTTTGGAATCTCTTTCAGGAGATGATTGGTGGATTCTTTCAATTCCTTTGTAACATTTTGTTTCTAGGAAAACAGGACAGTTGCTCTTGATAATTTCTTAAAAGATACTGTTCAGGCTTTTTTTTTGACCATGGCCTTCAGGTAGTCAAATTCTCTAATTATTTCTCCTGGATCTATTTTCCATGTCACTTCCTTTTCTCTTTTACATTTTTTAATATTTCCTTCCATTTTTTCATTCTCTTGATTTTGTTTAACTTATTCTTGATGTCTCATAGAGCCATTAGCTTCCACTTGCCCAATATTAATATTTATGGAATTATTTTCTTTAGTTAGCTTTTGTACCTCCTTTTCCATTTGGCCCATCTTACTTTTCTAAGGAGTTGTTTTCTTCAATGTATCCCCCCCCCATTTGCCAATTGTATTTTTAAAGGCATTGTTTTAGTTAATTTTTGTCCTTCATTTTCTAAGCTGTTGACTATTTTTCATACCTCTCATTTGTTTGCACACCTTCTCATTTCATGTCCATTGTTTCCTGGATTTCAGGACTAGCAATTTGCTTTATGTGTGAAGCCTGAAGCTCCTAAAGCTGACCTGCTTTGCTGCTGGACTACTGAGTCAGGATCAAGAGGCCTGGGTTGCTGATCTGTGCAGTGACCTAGAGCCTCAGGCTGGCTTGCCTGGACACCATTTGCGGTATACTGCACTCCCCTTTTACCCAAGTAAAAAAATTTTTCTTGAAGTCCTTCTAAGTTATCTTAAGCTGGAAAATTGTTCCTCTCCATCTCTTTGTGGGTTCTGTCACTCCTGAATTCATTTTAGAGTTTAATTTAACTTTTCTTTGTTTGTTTGTTTGTTTTTTTTTTTTCTGACAGAAACTGGGGATAGCTTAGGCAATTTCCTGACTTCTGTCTACTATCTTGGCTCCTGATATTCTCGTTTTCAAACATTTTCTCTCATTTCCTTCATAAACTTAAAAAATAAAGTGTATTATATACATATTCACTGGTGTCACTTCTTTATCTTTCCTTAATCTGTTGCGGTGCCTTCTACCATCCTCTCTCTGTTTGTCACTCTACTAAAACTGCTTTTGAAGGTGAACAGTAATGTAATTGCTGAATTTGTTAATATATAATGAAAACCTCCAGAGAATGTTATGTTATGTTGAGCTCAATTAAGCTGTTACATTATATTATGATACATCATTATGCAATAGCTAGCCATGAAAGAACATTACATAATATAGGCAGATAGGGGAAAGGGGGTTATTATTTCCCATCTCCTTGTTCTTCCTGGCACAAGACACTCCATGTCTTGACTCTGCGCTTTTCATTGACTTCCCCCATGTCTGGAATTCCCTGCTTCCTTATCTCTTTTTTATGATTTCCCTGGCTTCCTTCAAGTCCCAGTTAAAGGGACTTCTAAAGGAAACATTCAGTTCAGTTCGGTGGACTTGTCCTAGGTACTAATTTAAAAGCTCCTAATTTAGTGGATGGGCAGACCTCCTTGAAAAGAACCATAAACTTCCTTGTATTTGTACTCTCAGGCTTATAATCTATATTGTATTTCTATTACTATTACTGAATGGCTGGAGATGATGTTATCATTGCTTCATGCTCTATGGAAAATGTTATCACTTTGTCATATGCATGAGCTACTAGAAGGAGGCCTTTCATATTAGCAAAAAAAACTGTCCAAAATTTCAGTCCCTCCCTCTCTTGCTGGAATTCCTCAAGTACACTTAACTATTGAGTGGCATTATCAAACTCACATAGAACCTGGGGTCCTCAAAGTATAAGATCATGATTCCTGAGGGTTGCATGTCGACTTATAAAACAACATATTAACCTTATCTGTTGTATTTTTATTAATTTTTAAAAATATTTCTCAATTACATTTTATTCTAGCTTGGACCTAATTTGGCAATATTGGAGGTCAGATAGCTATATATTTGATACCTTTGCTCTAGTGGATATGGTGCTGTAAGTTGAGACCAGACAATCTGAGTTCAAATACTTGAGACTTGTTAGCTATATGGTGACAGGCAAATAATTTAACTACTATGACTCAGTTTCTTCATTTGTCAAAAGTTTATGATCTACTTCATAGTGTTTCTGTGAAATTCAAATGGAATAATGTATACTAATCATAATAATGTATAATGATCATATATAATAATAATAATAATGTATACATTATATTTGGCTTTGAAGAACTTAAAAAACTTCAGTTTTTAGCAAAGAGAATATAAGTTCCTTTAGAGTAGGTATTTCTGTTATTAGTGACATTTCAGTTCAGTTCAATTCAGTTGGTCAGCAGTTAGGGAGATTACTGAATTTTAACTAATTCAATTAATAGATCTCTTTGTAATTCAATAGGTATCACAGTTTCAGGAGATTTTATATAACATAGGTATCATTTATGTTCCACCTCAGTTTTCTTTAGTATGAATTTTTAATTCCCTCAAAGTATCTGAAATGCAGGATAATGTCGGTGCCATATCATCAGCATCAGAGTTAAGAAGGATCATCAAAGCCAATAGTCCCCCATGCAGGTCAAGTCCTGTGAAGGAAGCACCAGTCTTCCATCTGCTATGTGGTCCCAATGTCTATTCAAATGTGCAGTTACAATGCCCACTGAACATTGTCATTTCAGCAATAGTGCCAAAAAATTCAATAGCACTTTGGGCCACCATAGCATGAAATTTCAAGAATATGTTATTGTGTAACAGTATAAAAGAGTGAAGCAACTGATCTGGTCAGTAAGATTTTCAGTTTGTGTGTGTGTGTGTGTGTAATAAATTCTGAATTATCAATTACAGTCTAGAAACAATGTAAAAGGGAAAAAATATTCAATAGGTTCTTGAATGCAGTGCTGTAACAAGTAGTACAACTTGACCCAATACTTAGAACAGCTTTGCTAAATGCATAAATAGATTAAAAAGACAAAACAAAACAAAAAAAGAACACATCATAGAATCAGAACTTTTCAACTGGTAAGAATCTTAGAAACTGTCTAATCCAAGCTCATCATTTTACAGATTAGAAAACTGAGGCAGCTAGGTGGTGCAGTGGATAGAGTGCCAGGTCTGAAGTCAGCAAGACTCATCTTCCTGTTTTCAGATCCAGTCTCAGACATTTATTAGCAATATGACCCTGGGCAAATCACTTATCCCTGTTTGCTTCAGTTTCCTCATGTGTAAAATGAGCTGGAGAAGGACATAGAAAACAACTCCAGGATCTTTGCCAAGAAAACCCCAAATGGGACATGAAGAGTTAGACAAGACTGAAACAACTGAACACACACACACACACACACACACACACTCACACACCTCACTCACACAGTCACTCACTGAGGCCAAAGAGTTTAACTGAGTTGTCCATAGTTACAGACACAACACATTTCAGATTCAGCTATTGAGTCTCTAAATGACATTTTATTTCCACAGTGTCATGATGATATCCCGATTTGGGGAAAATATCTCCCATGTAATGATCCTTATCTACATTCAAATAGCTCAGAAAGGGTATCAGCACTCTTGAGTGAATCTAGTGAAATGACAATAGGCCGGTGAGTGTATTCAAAACTAGTGCCATACTAGCACTAACTGAAGAAAGAAGATAGGGATGTTTTGAAGAGAGAAGAGAGGGCTTAGTAAGGGCATTATCACTAACTTCAAGTGTAGGATTGTCCCCTAGGAGGGAGCTCTTAGTTCTTCCTGAATCCAGGCTGAGTACTTTAGCTACTGAGTACTATACCTAGCTGCCTCTAGCTCTACATTCTGTGATACCATGATTGTCCAACTATATATTGTCAAGCCTCTCACTGTAGTAGCAATAGCTTACTAACTAATCTCACTGGCTTTAATTTTCTTCCCATCTTGTTCATTCCTATCAGATAAGTGTTCCTGAAACAAAGTCTTGGTAGTTCCTTCCCTAACTAACACATCTTCCAAAGTTCTTCACTGCTGAACTCAGTGTAGTCCCAATTTAGTTGTCCAGATATCTCTCATACTCTTCCTCTCTCTATCTCTACTGATCCAGCTCAGTTGGAATACTCAAAATAATTCATAGAACTTAATCCATAATTTTGTACCTCTAGGTTTTCCATCTCCCTGAAGTATCATTCTCTAGACTCTCCCTGTTTTACTACTCAATTTCCAGTGAACACACCAACTCCCCTATGAAAATTTCCTCAGTTTTGTGTTTCATAAGAAATCTCTCCCTTCTTTGAAGGTTACCATACCACTTAGCACATGCTTCCTTTTTCAGAATTATGTTTCTCGATATGTATATTCTATGTTCCCTGATGGTTGTAAAAAAAATTGAGGGCAGGATCGGTGGTTTATGGTCTTTTTATCTCTCTCATAACACTTAGAACAATACCTTTGGAAGTGCTTAAAGTCTATTTGTTGAAATCTGGGAAGAACTGTAGTACTCAGTCAGTAAACTATGTATCTCTAACTCAACCCATTTATCATGTTGCACTGAATTTCAATTGCATGACCACTTGAAAACTTATAATGGCCAGAATTGTGTTCTCAGCTAGCAGTGTAAACCACAATCCCATTTCAGGCTTTTACTCATGTGCTATAGTAGAATAAAGAATTTTGTCAAAGGAGTCAAGTCTTTTGTAGATTTTTAAACAAAGAGACCATTAGGAACAAAATACTAAGTCACTAAATGCTCAACCTCCAGAATGTATTGACCCTATTTAATTTATGATGATTCAAAGAAGAGTGATGTCCACATGCAGGAAAAGCAGTTATGAAATTATTATACATTAGTATGTAACTCTTATTTTCCCTTTAATTAAACAAAGAAAAACAAGTTTCTCGTGTTTCTTAGCCAGATGTTTCACTTACATAAACTCTCTACATAAACAGCAGATACAGCAGTCCTCAAACTCAGACCATGCTTATTTAAAGCTGTAAGCTTTCTCAAAATTTAGTAGAGGACATGTTTAATGTCTTATTAAAACACACTATATAATCATTTATCTTGTGAGATTATTTTGAAATCTCCTTAATACTAATTAAAATGAGTGAACCTCTTGTGAAATGAATGAGAAATGAGATAAGGCTGATCTGGCTTACCTCGGAGTTCCACTCTCTTACTGAAGTATTCCAGAGACTACTAAATATATGTGGGTTAAAGAAAATTTCAGTTACTAGCAATACTTCCTTTGGGAGAGTAGGCGATAGAGATAGAATGGCCATCTGGGAAGAAAATGTCTGAAAAGGGACATTTGTCTGTGAGGCAGAAGGAATGTAACTCTGCAATCTGCTTCCTATGTTTGTGGGAAAAGCACCACTTAAAAATTCAAACAACTTTTCTATTTCATATGACTCTTTTATAATTATAAAATTACTCATTAGTGATTGTGGACCCCTGAGGACCCCATGCACTTAGTATTACCTTGCAAAATGCCAGGTTTCCTAGGAAGGCTGGTAACCATGCAAATAAAAAAGGGCCCAAGTCCATACAATATTTGCATTAATTTCTGTTCCCTCTCTGCTACACAAAACCCACTCTCTTTTGCCACCTCTTTCCCTCACTCTTCCAGATAATGCTTTTCTCCTACTGTACGTCTCAACAGATACTTCTCATGTGTTCATCTTACCTTGGGAAGTATGTTTGATCTTAGTTGATTTCCACCTGCCATAACTTAGGCAGATTAGTCTTTGTGGCTCTGTTTTTCACATTTAGAAGCAGAGCTACTGAAAGCTTGGATGAGGAATCACTGTCCACAATTGCTCTCAAATCAGAACAACTTTCAGGGGCATTGATATGAGTGGAGTACTTGAAAGCCTCAATAGATTTGAAAGTGAGTTTCAGGACTTAATCATTAAAAAGAAAATGAAATTATTGGTGCAGACCACTTTGAACATTTTTTTTGTACTTTAATAATAAGTACTATGACTGCTGCTGGTGGAACTGTATTTTTGGTATTCAACTATAGTTATGATGCTGTATCACATTTTATGGGTTAATGAAAAAGGCACACTGTATGCTGCATATAGTCAAAGCAGTCAGAATATAAAATTCTAATTCAATTTTGGGTACAAATGAAACAACCATGTTTACTATAGATTTTGATTTTTAAATTTAGTTTACAAACTATATAATAAATTTAGACTCGAAGACTGCTTGTTATGAAAGACTAGTCTCTTTCTGAAAAATTGCTTAGTTGAGAAGTTCACTAATATATTATTGGGCAAACCACTTAAACTTTTTGAGACTCAGTTTCTTTATTGGGAAAGTGAGAAGGTTGGACTAGATGACCTCTAAGTTTCCATCTGCATATCTGTGATTATGTGCTCTATCATATACATTAATTCAAAGAAGAAGCAATGCCCTATGTTTATGGAATATCTGACCTGGCAGGAATCTTAGAGATAATTTAGTGCAATCTCTCTTTCTACAGATTTGGAAATTGAAGTCCAGAGAAGTGGGGCAGTTAGGACAGCATCACATAGCTGACCACATCTTGATAGGCTTCTCTAAATTCCTAAAATTTCCTATGATATTTATCTTTGGGGGACACTGCTATAATGCTTTCTTGTGCCTTTCTTTCCATAATCTCCAACATTGACTGCTTCTTTGCCAATATTCTAGGTATAAATTGAAAGCTCAGAATTTTTTTTTAAAAGTATCTATTTCTCTTATTGTTTTTGTGTTCCTGATACTTAATCCTCATATAAACTTTGGCAAGTCACTTAAGCTCTTTGAGGATCATTTCCCCTACCCATAAGGAAGTTGGATTATATAACCTCCAAAATTCTGTATTGTTTTATATTGTAGGATTTTTTGATCCTATAAACATTATATTGCAGGGAAATAGTGATTTTATAATGTCATTATTAACTGCATGTGAACAATAACATCATGGTTAGAGGAAAGGTCAAAGTGAACCCTTGTGAGTGGATCCCAACTCTGTTGCTTCATGGCCTTGGGCGAACCACTTTCATGTTATGGATCTTAGTTTGATCACATATAAAATAAAATTATTAGGCTTTGAGGTCTTTTCTGGTTCTCAGTCTGTTCAAATTACAAAATTAGAAGAAAGGATGAAAAGAATAAGATATAGTATATAATTATAGTGATTCCATTCTGACTTCTTAGTCAACCTGTGGAGTCCAAAAATGGTAAATGATTTAAAAGTAAAGACATTGCCTGTAAATTAATATTTGATAGAAAAGTTTAAATATATAAACAGTCACCACAACAAAGACACTGAATGATCCCAGAGATTTCATCAGAAAGAAGACCCCTAATCTCTTTGTCATGTCAATCAAGGGTCCCACTCCAGAGAACAAGTTCATTTGCAAAGTAGTATGAATGAGATTATGGTATATTATTGTAAATATAGCTCACAAAACAACCAAAAATGTAGTTGAGAAGACAAGCCTGAAGAAAACTTGGCTTTAAATATAATTACATTACACTATCCTGAGTGCGTCATAGACAAAACCAAAAGGAAGGCTAGAAGCATGTATGAAATGAAACAGATCTGGAATAATTTTTATACCAATATATTCTTACTGTTGGTAATCACCACATTTGCAGTGCTTCATCTCAGTACCCTGTGTACCATATCAGGAAGTAGCAATGATACTTAAAAAGAGGAAGTTGGGAGAAGCAGCTGGACCCAACCAAACACATGCAGAAAAAAATCTGTGCTAGGATCAACACAATGTTAAAAAGTATTTAGGACTCTCTTCAAATAAGGGACCTCACATAATATATAAAAATCTTGCGAAATTCTGACAAATGTTACTGCTGAAATGATTTTGGTCAAGAAATTGATAAGTACTAACATCAAGCAACGTATAAAACAGAGACATATCTAGTCATGTAAGGTGCTCACAGATTAAATAGGTCATTAATATAAGGATTCCATGATGGTTTTGAGGTTCTCCAAACACTTACATTCACATGTGAGTTTGTGCCAGTTGTACTGAGTTCCAGGACACAGTGAGATACATGGTAGTATGATGAGGGGTAAGTGGGGTGGGATGGAAAGCATTCGATTTACAGTTAGCAAAGATGATTTCAAGTTTCAGCTCTGATACTTTCTAGCTATGTGATCCTCTAAATATTTTTGTGTCTCAGTTTCCTTATCTATAAAATGAGGGAATTTCATTGAATGGTCTCTAATCTCTCCTAATTTTCAATCCTGTTTTCACAAACAAGGTAACAGCCTCCTCAATGAAAGCTATCCTTTTTTTTTACTTTTTGGAGGGCAATTGGGGTTAAGTGACTTGACCAAAGTCACACAGCTGGTAAGTGTGTCAAGTGTCTGAGGCTGGATTTGAACTCAGGTCCTCCTGACTCCAGGGCCAGTGGCACCATCTAGCCACCCCAAAACCTATGATTTTTTAAAAGCATTAGTTTAACTATCCTTATAGAAGATAGTGGGCACTAAGGTGGTGGCAGGAGATTGAGAGTTGGGCCTAGAGTCTGAAAGACTCCTCTTCCTGAGTTCAAATTTGGCCCCAGACACTTACTAGCTCTATGATCCTGGGCAAGTTAACTAAACCCTGTTTTTCTCAGTTTTCTCACTGGGAAAATGAGCTGAAAAACGAAGTGAGAAATCACTCCAGTGTCTTTGCTAAGCAAACCCCAAATGGGCTCAGGAAAAGTTTGACATAAGTGAAAACGACTGAACAAGAACATAGAACATGCTACATTCCTACAATGCTTTAAGCCAAGTGATAATTATTAATCTCATACAAACTCTATGTAGCCCAGTACCAGGCAAATGTATTAACTTTACTCAAATGAAATAAACAGGGTGCAAGTATATTGTGGAAGAGGAAAATTGAGGGTAGCCCATTTCCTATATATTTTTTGCATGTTCCTTATATTTCCTATCACAGTTATAAGTGCCCAGCTATTGTTTGTTAAATACTCAATTGATTTAGGGATATTTAATCAAGGCAGTTTTCCTTTTGTTTGTGTAGATGACACATAGTGTTGATGGCATAGAGCCCTCTTGTTGCTGTTCAGTTGTTCCAGTCTTGTCTGACTTCATGACCCCGTATGGGGTTTTGGGGGCAAAAATACTGGAAAGGGTGGCCATTTCCTTCTCCAGTTCATTCCATAGATGAGGCAAAAAGAGTGAAGTGACTTGCCTAGGCTCTCATAGTTAGTAAGTGCCTGAGGCCAAATTTGAACATGGAAAGATGAATTTTCATGATTTCAAGGCTGGCACTTTATCCACTACACCACCTAGTGACCTGTGGCTAGAGCCCTGGATCACTGTAAATCTTCCTCAGTAAGATTCATTGCCACTCACCAGAGAATGGGCAACAATCTACATAGAAAGAATAAACAAACAGGATGTCTTTCTGACAATATGCCACTCATTTGGTTAGGTTTATTGACTAACTTGCTTAGTCCATCAGTTCAAACAACTTAGACCAGCACTGCAAAGGGACAAGCATTATGTAAAGGAGGAGAAAGAGATGGAAACTTATTTGAGAAATCTTATAGTCCTTTCAGTGATTACAATAAACTTCCTGACACAAAATCCATCTTTTTAACACCAATATACTCTCAGTGACACTATGCACTGAGAATCATGAAATATAATCTAGGAAAAACAAAATTGCAGATATTTCAAAGATCTATGGAAAGATACAATGTGGTTATGGAAGTGGGATTCAGCATATTACCAGGGATGATCTGCACATAGAAAGTGCCATAACAGATATTAAGAAAATTACTGATTAGTATTCTCCTTCCCTACAACTATTCTAACATATCTTGCATGTATTTATGTATATAATGTTTTTCCTGATAGAATGTTAATTTGATATCAGGGATATTTATTTCTTATCTAGGACTTATCTAGCATTAATTTCTTTCTACCACTTTGCCAGGTGTCAAGCACACAGTAGATGTTTGACAAATGATTGTTGATTTTTAAAATATAATGTACTAAGCATAGTACTATTGTCTTTGTTGCTGACAAGATATATAATTTCACTAGGATAGAAAATGAGCAAATTTTCTCTATCAATGTAGATTATTACTTTCTTGGCAACTTATAATGCTTGAAATTTGCCTGGAAATTGAGAAGTTTTAAGTTACTTACTGCTAGGGTCATAGAGCGAGTGTGTAACTAAGGCCAGACCACCCAGGATTCTTGATTCTGAGAATGTCTTACTATCTGCTATGTCATGTTACATTAATATGATATATCAAAAGAACTAGAGGACTTTCATTTGATAAGTAGATTTTCTATGGAGAATTAATAGAGTCTTTGACTTAAAGTCAGGAAGATCTTAGTTGAAATCCTACCTCTGACATTTACTTTCTCTGTGATCCTGGTCAAGGGACTTAACCTTTATCACTTCCACTCTTGTCATCTGTGAAAGGGGGAAATAATAACACCTACCTCAGAGGGTTGTTGTGAAGGTCTAGTGAATTAATATACATAAAATGCTTTGCAAACCTTAAAGCATCATATAAGTATTAACATTTATTATTAATACTATAAAATTACTAGAAGTATATGGATCAGAATGTCCCAGAATAGGAAGGTGTGATTCTTTACCAGTGGAGGGATGTGCTAATAATCAGTTCGATTTATTAAGTACCTACTATGATGGACTTCAAAGAAAAAAAATAAGAGTCCATTGATGAGGTAACAGATCCATCAGAATATTGAAACAAATATTAGAAGAATAAAATGCGTCTCCAACAAGCAAGCTGCTCTTTTTTCACCAGTGAGATTGGATTTGTCATATATCGTGTATTTGCTTTACTATATTTGAAACTGGTCTGTCCAAAGAGCACAGAGCAATGATTTATGATACTGTTTCCATAACATCATCTTTAGTAGCTTGCAGACACTGAGATAGAAAATAAACCTGTGTAAGAAGCCTTACCAATATTCTGTGGCTCCAAAAATACAGTGCCCTGTAATAAAAGTATATGGCTACATCATTACCAGAGCTTGCATGTTATCAGACTAAAGCAGATTTAAATTCCAAGCTTGAAAAAAGGTTATCCACGTAGGCTGTTGTAGATCTTTCTCTGCACGTGAGCATACACCCACCTTCCTCCACACCCCAAAAAGGAGTTTGATAAGTACAACTTCTGTATTTTACTGAATAATATCCTCACTCTATGGAGTTTGGATTGAGTTCAGTTTGCATGAATAAACAGCATATGTGAAACAATTTCCTTTTATTTTAAGATGGACTGTCTTATTCCTATTTGTATGTTCTCAAAAAGCTACAACTTCTAAAAAACAATGCCTAACACTCCAGAAATAATCAAGTTATGTGGTCTTAAAAAATAGAAAATGGAAATCCTGTTGTATTTCAACTGGGGGCAATTGAAGCATTTTGTTTTGCTGTATTCCCCAAAGAGTAGAAGAGATATGTAAAAGTACAAGATAAGAAACTGTTGTAATTATAAATCATGTATTCATTCCCAGTGAGAGCTTGGAATATTGTATGTGCAGCAAAAAATAAAAGCAAAAACAAAAAGATAAGCTTTGGACAAATCAAGCTTTATACTCCTGGATTGCAATGGAATGCATGTTAGTTTCCTGAATTATTTATGGACCAGTAACTTTCATACAAAAGTGCCACATTATAAAAATCCTAAGGAGCACATTGGAAATCTAGGTAATTTCCAGATTTAAATAACTGGCTCAAGAAGGTAGAAAGCATTTTGAACTATCTTTAATTATTTAACTTATCTTCTGAATAAAACAGTTGAATTCAGGAAAGGATATACAAAGTTGGCACTTTCCGAATTCAACATACTGTTTCCTTGGATGTTTTTGAGTAATAACTCCTTGTAACACAGAGAAAGATGCACTTTTTTCACTCCTTATCACAGGAAAACTTAGATGTATAGTTGAGAGTCTTCCCTAACATCTTCTTAATCAATGAATTATATTGATGCATGATCATGAATGAAGATTTCAGGAATTTGTACTTTTAAGATTCCAGTCAGAATTTCTGTGGCAATGTTGGAGGAACTATGAATTAATCCAGCTGTTCTGGGATGGAGCAGAGGAACACAAAATGAAACAAATTGAAACTATGCCCCAAAAGTCACTGAAAAAAATAAGCTCTTTGAATCATTGATGGCAAAACTTGGCATATGACCCCAAAGAGAATAAAGAAAGAGGAAAGGACTCACATGTAGAGAAATAGTTATAGTATCTTTCCATAGTAGTAAAAAGAAAATGGAGGGGGGGAGAGACAGAGACAGAGAGACAGACAGAGAGAGAGAGAGAGAGAGAGAGAGAGACAGAGAGACAGACAGACAGAGAGACAGAGAGAGACAGAGAGAGAGACAGAGAGAGAGAGAGAGAGAGAGACAGAGAGACAGAGAGAGAGAGAGAGAGACAGAGAGAGACAGAGAGACAGAGAGACAGAGAGAGACAGAGACAGAGACAGAGAGAGACAGAGACAGAGAGAGACAGAGACAGAGACAGAGAGAGACAGAGACAGAGAGACAGAGACAGAGACAGACAGACAGAAAGAGAGACAGACAGACAGAGACACACAGAGACAGAGAGACAGACAGAGAGACAGACAGAAAGAGAGAAGACAGAGACAGAGACAGAGAGAGACAGAGACAGAGAGACAGAGACAGAGACAGAGAGACAGAAAGAGAGACAGACAGACAGAGACACACAGAGACAGAGAGACAGAGACAGAGAGACAGACAGAGAGACAGACAGAGAGAGAGAAGACAATGGAAGGAAGGAAGGAAGGAAGGAAGGAAGGAAGGAAGGAAGGAAGGAAGGAAGGGAGGAAGGGAGGGAAAGAGGAAGGAATGGAAGGAGGGAGGGAGGGAAGGAGGGAGGAAGGGAGAAAGGAAGGGAGGAATGAATGAAAGGAGGAAGGAATAAAAGAAGGAAGGAAGGAAGGAAGGAAGGAAGGAAGGAAGGAAGGAAGGAAGGAAGGAAGGAAGGAAGGAAGGAAGGATGGAAGGAAGGAAGGAAGAAAAAACTGGAAATGATAAGTGCTCATCCATTTGAAGAGGGGATAGATAAACATGTTAGGGTATTTACAAGTAATAAAATATTATTGCCCCATAAGAAACAATGAAATATACAGTCTCATTGGAAACTGAGAAGACCTCTATGAAGTGATGCATAATGAAATGAGCAGAATCAGGAGAAAAAATATACAAAAACAACAGCCTTTTAAAGAATGATTGCTTTGGAAAACTTTAGAAATCTGATCACTGCATGAAATACCATGATTCCAGAGGAGCAAAGATGAAGCACAATAACCATCTCCTCACAAAGAAGTAATGGAATAAAAATGCGGAATGAAACATAGTTTTAGACATGACCAATGAAGGAATTTGCTTTGTTTGATCATGCATATCTTTTATGATGCTTTCATTCAGTTTGAGGTTGGGACATCCTGAGAAAAAAAGGGGAAAAAAAGAAACCTTTGATTAAAAAATTTATAAAATATATTTAAAAATGAATTTCTTGTGCAAGTAACAGAAAATGTCCACTTTGTAAAACTACATTTTTAACTGGACATGGAATTCATCAGATTTTGGGAGGGTTCTTTATTTTGAACATAGTTCCCCTTTAAGAATCATATATATATAAAATCCTTCTCTAAAGATCTAATTTTATGCCATCATACATAAAGATCAAATGAGATAATATTGATAAAGTGCTTTGAAAACCTTAAAATACTATATAAATGTTAATTGTCATCAACATTTATCATCACATCAGAAGAGAACTCTGTTCTTAAGAATTTTTCCAGTAAATTGTAAATCCTGGAAAGTCCTATCAAGGTAGAAAGCCTCTGTCAAAAGCTCTGTTGATCAACTATGGTCTAAGGACTATCTCATTGGAAGCTTATCACTAGAAGATTGGCTCCTGGATATGAAATATTCTTTAGCTCTTCATATATGCCATCTATATCATCTATATAGACATATATGTATGTGTGTATATGATACACGGTGATTATATATACATACATATGTGCACATATATGTATATACTCACTCCCATATATAGCTTAAGCCTTTACTGCTCCCCCTAAATATGTTTAAGCATGTGTAATACATATGTGTTTATATATATAAATGTAAGCATGTATGTCTAGTAGGAGGCCAAGCAAGACATAAAATTCACCTATAAAGTATGTAGAGATTGAAAGCTGTTGGTGGTGAAAGCCCAGTGAAATTATAAATAATTTAAATAATATAATCATGTAATACATATTAAATAAACTCTCTGGTAAATTTATGACTTTTTATCAACTTTGTTTTTCACTATTTGTGTGTATTATGTGTGTATGTGCTTCAAATTGTACTTTGCACAATTAGTTATTTTGAACCTGAATTTTTAAGATCAGGTTGCCAAAAAGCTATAAACCAAATGATTTAGGTGACTTTTTAAAGGAAAAAAGAATATATGTCAGAGAGAACTCTGTAGGCAACGTTATAGTAATTAGTAACCATATGGGAAACTCATTTTCTCTGGGGGGAGAAATGAGAAATAATTTATATGTCACATTCCAATGCACCTTTCCCATATGTATGAAAATGATAGAGCTACCTGCTAGGGAGGAATTCTACCTGAAATGGGTATATTTCTAGTCTGGGAAGAAACTATAGAATAGAGAAAGATTCATTTTTACCCTCTATCACTGACTTGGAAATTGCTGTTTTCATAGTGTCCTACATAAATTGTACTCATTTCTATTCTATGCTTTGATTTATGCTATTTCCCTAACTCCTGGTGTCCACCACCATCTAAAATCAGAGAATTTAGTCCTAGAAGATAACTTAGAAGTCATGCAATCCAGTACCTTATTTTAATTATTTAAGACCAATATTTGTACATCCCCCATGAATTCAGGCAGTGAGTCACAGTGAATAGAATTCTGAACTTGGAATCAGTAAGACAGATACCAATCACAGCTCAGACACAACCTTTTTGACACCATTTAGCCTCTCTGTGCCTCACTCTTCTCATCTGTAAAATCTGTGGGTCAGAGTGAATGGCCTCTAATGCTCCTTCAGTCTCAAAATGGATTCTTCTTCCAATCTATGAATCTTATCTCTGTGCTAAACATCTTCAGTTCCTTTAACCTACATCCTCCTAAGAGGATTCCACTTATTCTAGTTGCCCTATTCTAATAGTTTTCTGTCCATTACAAAACTTATATTCACAAGAAAAGATAATTTAATTTAGTATAATTTTAAGGACTACATATCAAATAGTTTTACTATGTGTATTAAATAGTATAGCATGGTGTGCTTCATTACATTCTTACTGGAATGTGTCATTTTGGTAAGGGAGTGATTTAACTTCCCCAAGATTTTGTCAGTGGTTTCTACCATGCTAGAAATAATCATGTACAATCTGGGCAAATGAATGTATCTGCCATCTGATAATCTATGTGTCAGAGTTCAGAAGGGATCTTTGACTGTCCATTGTTGATAAATTTTTTAGCCACAACAATCTATGAAACAAAGAAAATTCTCAATTGCCCTTATTCCTGTACTTGTTTGTTTTCAGCTGTGTCTGACTCTTTGTGACCCCATTTTGAGTTTTCTTGACAAAGATACTTGAAGTGGTTTGCCATTTTTTTTCTGCAGCTCATTTTGCAGATGAAGAACTAAGGCAAACAAGGTGAAGTGATTTGCCCAGGGTCACACAGTTGTTTGAGGCTGAACTTGAACTCACTAAGATAAGTCTTCCTGACTCCAGGCCTGGTGCTCTGTCCACTGAACCACTTACCTGCCCATATATTCGTGTATAGGCCCCTTTCTACTTTAGTAAAACAAAGAATGACAGTCAAAAGGTAGAGAGTACTAAGAATTATAGTCATGAAATCACCTAGCAATATGGTCTCATGAAGTAATAAGAAAGGGTAGAAGGGGAAAAAAGAAACAAACCTCCTCAACCTCCTCTCCAAGTTTGTGGAAATCTTGACAAGACCCAATTAAGCCAGATTACACCAAGAACATATAAGGATGATGCTAGAAAGAGGACAGAAACACACCAAAGAAGGAAATGATCTGCCGATATTTCTATAACAAATGGTTGTTACGACCTCTGATAGTGGAGTGGAGTCTTTGTAAATCTATATCTATATATGGATATAGAGGTAGGTGTATCTGTATATATGTATGCACAAACATACAAAGATATGTGTTTATATGTATGTGTGCATATACATATATGTATATGTGTGTACGAGTACAATTTATGTAGTACACAATGAAAACATCTATTTTCAAGTCAGTGATAGGGGGTAAAAATGAATCTTTCTCCATTTCTTCACAGGCTATAAATATACCTATTTCACATAGAAAGTGCCTCCCTAGCAGGTGACTGTCATTTTGTACTTATGGGGAGGGTGCATAGGAATGTGACATAAACTATTTCTTATTCCCCCCCCCAAAGAAAACTAATGTGTCTGTGTATGTTTATGCTTTTCCTTAAACTATGCATTAAGTCTACTTTAAAAAAATTTTGGAGGGGGAAGGCAGGGCAATTGGGGTAAATTTACTTGTCCAAGGTCATACAGCTAGTAAGTGTTAAGTGTCTGACATCACATTTGAACTCAGGTCCTTCTGACTCCAAGTTCAGTGCTCTATTCACTATGCCACCTAGCTGCCCCTTAGGTGTACTTCTTATACAATTTTCTTTCTTGTATATTGTGCATTAAAATGTGTCTTTAAATCATTGTTAAGTTTCCAATTGTCTTCAGGGGTTCCTGTGTATAATGGGTTACAATGGCATACCATGGCCTGAGGGTTCAAAAAAAAGTATTACTTTACTAAAAATACCAACCTATCTTACCTCAGGAAAAAGTAGCTTGAAAAGTTCTCTTATCAAACCACAGAACAGTCTTTATATGCTTTTTATTCAAAAGGCCTGCAACTATGGTTTCAGGTAAAACCACCTTGGAGAAAAGTTAACTCAAACTACCCAGGTTTTTCACATAGCATCTGGGATTATAACAACCCTGTAGTGGAAGAACAGCCAACCCAGGATGCCTAGGGTCTATATCATAGCATCCTAGTCCCAAACAATAAACAATAATAAAAATCTAACCTGGAATACAAATGAAAAAAAGAGGAATCCCTAGTGATAATTTTGTCTTATAGATACCCCTGTTTGTAGATGAAATTGTATGAAATACACCAAGCCCTGGAACACTGTATAACTTGCTAAGTGCTAAAGGATTTCTGATTCTACTTTGCTTTCTGAAGAGGTACAGCTTCCTCTACAGAGTGTACAGTATTTTTTTACACAACTCTAGGTATATGTATGTACCTAGAAGGGAGAGGCTTCTGACATAGTAAAATAATAATAATGATAATGACAACTGGCATTTACATGGCACTTTAAAGTTTATAGAGTACTTTCCATATGTTTCACAAGAGCCCTATGAGGTAGGTGGTATTATTATCCTCATTTTAAAGATGAGAAAACTGAATCTGACTGGTTTAATGACTTGTGTCACTGAGCTACTAAGTCTCTGAGGCAGGTGTCTCTGACTCCAAGCTCTGTGTCCCCTTGGCACCTAACTGTCTCAAAGCACTTATTTAGGAAAAAAAGCCAAAACATTCATTTAACATTTACTACATGCCAGGCAAGTACTAATTTCTGAGAATAAAAACATAAACAAGCTAGTTAAACCCTGCCTTTAGAGAACATATTGTCTCGTGAGGAAAGATAACATAAAAGTGAACATGACTGGTCATTGTTCTGAATGTTTTATAATCACTTGTGTGGGACTGGTTGACTGAGCTCAGGACTTCTGAGTTATTGTGTGCTAAACAAATTAGATGTTCACACTAAGTCTGGAACTAATGTGATGAATACTAGAGGGGTGTGGAGGTATACTAGGCTGCCTAAATACTACCTAGAAGTATTTGCCTGTTTAAGCTGGGAGGATCAGTTTGAGATGCCCTAAGCAGCTACATCTTTCTGGCCTGAATGAAATAGTAAGAACTCCTCTCAAAAAAGAGGAGGAGCTAGAAGGTGATGTTACAGGAGCAGGGGTATGATTTGGAACTGGTGTCTTAGAAGTGAGTTCTAAAACTGGGCAAAATAAATGGAAAACTCACTTATTGAAGTCCAATGTGGTTTAAGATTGTTTGGAGGGGTGATAGCCAAGTTTCCTGTAGGGAAGAAGGTCACAGGGTGATGGCCAGCTCAGAAGGGCATGGTTTGGGGTGGTCAGGATTTATTTCATCTAGATAGTGTATAATAAAAAGTATATTGCTGGCACACAACAGATTATCAATAAATACTTAATTTAAGTTATTTGGATTCATAAAAAAGATGTGGGTAAATTTAACTTTGGTAAATAAATCACATCTTACTGGTACTTAAGAGAATTTTATTCTGATCCTTTTAGAAAATAAATGTTAATTCCCTATTGTGTGTATATTGATGTGTGCAATATGGGTATATGTGTATGAAAGACAAAATTTTATCTTTGGGTTTGTTTAAAGGGAGATGCATATATAAAAACTTTATGGGGGAGGGGGTTATTCCACAAAACTGCTAGAATTTTAAAGGGAATCTTTGGCTCTTATATTGATTTGAAAATGCTTCAATACATTGACATGCTTTCTTTTTGGACTTTATGCCTGTAGAGTCTTTGGTATAGAACCCAAGAGACTTTTGCAAACTTTGTTTTGGCATCAGTTTTTGTTTAATTTTCAAGTTTCACGTCTTTTCTTTGAAAAAAAAAAAAGGCTAGAGAAGTAGTGTCCTAGTTATGGCCATGTGATACTAACATCGATGTCTTGATTTCTGGTTAGTGAAAACTTCAGTCTGACTCATTTTAACAGGATTAGCAAGGATTCCCATGTAGAGGATAGGAAACTAGTAGCAACCAGAGATTCTCTCCCTTTTCTCTTTCTGTGGGAAATAGTGTATTTTTTTCCAAGACCAACTGTTTCTCAGAAAAAGACAGATTGCTATATACCTACCTTCTCTCAGGGATAAACACATTTGTAGTTAGGCAAAACTACTGAATTGTACCTTCAGTATTCATAGGCTGTCCCAATTTGTGAATTCTCTGTAACAGAATATACTTTTTGAAAGAGCACTGAAATAAAATCACTGAGGTAAATTTTTTTTTGTATTTTCTTGGAAGAGCAGTGGTATAAAACCACTGAGATGGAGTGCTCCCGGGATGAGAATACTAAGACAAAATGATAGAAGCCAAAAATGTTTCTTGGCAAAGCAGTGGTTTAAGACCCCTGTGGGGAGGGGTTAGAATGTGCCTCTTGGAAAAGCACTGATACAAAATATCTTGATCCATTTCTTCTTGTAGGCATTAATATGACACGACCCACTTGAAAGTACCTCAAATGGTATATTGACTTCCACATTGGATAGTAATTGGTTGATTGTCTTGCAATAAAGAGCCACAAGAATTTATTTAGGATATATAATCTAGTACCTCCATCAAAAAGTACTGGAGAGAGCAAGATTTTTATAGCATTTTATTTTTAGCATATACTTTGATTTTTATTCAGGCCAATTCCAGTTTATTTTCAATAAGTCAATTGACTCACATATAATAAGCACTTACTATGTACCAGGTACTACTATACTATACATAAGAGATATAAAGATATAAATGAAATAGTTCCTACTCCCAAACTTCTACTCTATGAAATAATCAATTATTTACTTGGTGTCTACATTAAAGGAATTTGAAAGGAATTAAAAGTGAATTATATACAGTCTCTACTGCAAGGAAATGAGAACCTTAAAATTAAGTAGAGAGGGTGACAAGTATGCAAATGAATTGAAATACATATCTTGAGCATAAACTATTTTCAAAATCTAGAGCTCAAGTGATGAGAGAATTGGGAAACAATGTATTTCTACAGAGTCTTCCCTGGCCTCCAAAGTAGAGACCAAGATAAGAATGAAGACTAGAATATTAATTAATGAAAGTGCAAAGTGCTAGAGGATCAGATAAGAAAGATATTCCTTCTTGTTCGAGGGTAAAAGGAAGACTTCATGGAAGAGGTGGCATTTAATCTAACTCAAAAATAAGGGCAAAAACTAGAAAGAAACCACATGGATTCAGGATGTAGGCAAAACTAGGAAAAGGGATAATTCAAGTCATATAGACAGACTATCAAAATCAAAAATAATGGAAATAAAAAAGCAAGGAGACATAGTGGGAGAAGTCAGTAGTTCAGTTTTTCTGGATCATAGACTATGTGGAGAAAAGCATTCTGACAAAAGATTAAAACATATACTGTTGGAGACTGTACTGGTATTGAAGATCCCTTTGTGTTGGCAAAGGTAGCAGGTACTTAGCACTTAGTAATTGATCAAGCCTCTGTTGGGGAAACAGAAGGTATGAACTCCTGAGTCCTGTTGCTGACATAACAGGAAGGGGTTGGCTGAATCAGGAAGCTAATGTTGTGTGTATATAAGAAAAGCCCCAGAGAGGCACAGTCAGAATTTTTTGGGACCAGCATCTGGTGGCAGAGCAGTTAAAGAATGGAGAATGGAGACCTGAGCCAGAATTTCCTGAGGACTTGTGGTGGTGGAGTTTCTTTGGAACAGGAGCCCAGAACCCAGAGCCTAGAGTCTGGAGCCAGGAGCCTAGGTGACTGAGGAAGCATGACTAGGATGCTGAGACTTTGTCTGTTGGTGGCTTGGTTGAGCCTTGAATTCCATGGAGCAGATATTATGAAGGGTCTGACATGGACCAGACCCTGTGAACTTCAGTTTGGAGCAGGACCTACCCAGAGAGCTGGACAAGGAATGGGGAGCTGTCTGCCATTGAACCCAGGTGACAGTCTGGTGAATCCAGGTAGAATCTGGGACCATGGAAGGGGATCCAGGGAATCTGAGAACTGGCCCCAAGTCAAGATGAAAAGACCTCTCCTTGGATACTGAGTAATGATGAAATTGTAGTTTACTAGTGACTTAGGGGTAGAGGGTTTGTGCATGCTACTTATTAATTGATCGCTGAATAAGTGACTGATTGAGTTAATCAAGTGTGCTCCATGAGTTTGACTATTGTACTTTTTGTACTATTTGTGCTCCATGACTTTGACTATTGTACTTTGAGAAGATTGTTATTGATAAGTGACTGATTGAGTTAACTTGGTTGCCCCATGAGTGGAAGACTTTGAATAAGTGTCTCATTGAGTAAACCTAGTTGCCCCATGAGTGGAAGACTTTGAATTTTGTACTTTGAGATGATAGTTCTTTGTTATTAATATTGTGACTACTTTGGTGAAAACTTTGTGGCCATTTTAATGATAAGCTGTTGTGAATACTATCTTGTAATTTTCTGTGATAAGTTGCAATATTGTGAATGCTATACCTTGATTTTCTGTGGATTTTTTTCTTTGATTTGTTATGGATTAAATAGAGTGTTCACTATACTGTGTAATCAGAATCTTAAAAGCTGTTCAGAGTAGCAGTCCTCTGGAGAGCTGCTTGTACATGGCATTACAAAGATGTAAGGAAGAGACTCTTGAATGATTGAACAAGGAGCTTGAACTGTGATAGGCAATGAATGATCCCTGAGATTTTTTTGAGCAATGATATGATGTGATCAAGATTAATCTAGTAGAAATGTGAAATATGGTTTGGAATGGAGTGACTGAAGACTGTGAGAACTTGAGAACTGGAGGTTCTGATAGAAGAAGTTGTTAATAGTATTGATAAGGGGCAAAGCAAAAGAAACTATAGAGATCAATTAGAAGGATTTCAGGCATAGTAACAAATTGTTCTTGTTAATATAGTTAAGATATGGAAATCCCCAGGGGCAGAGCCAAGACAGCAGAATAAAAGCAGGAACTTACTTGAGCTCCTGCTCCAACCACCTCCAATACTGGCAAAAAATGACTCCTAAACGAATTTTAGAGCTACATAACCTACAAAGTGACAGAGAGAAACAAATATCATGGCCAGTAGGCTGACAGGAAGGGCCTATCACACCATGCTGGGAGCTGAGCACAGTCCCATGTGAGCCTTGGGAGCCTAGACTAGGGGTAGCCCCTAGATGGGGCATAGAACAGCCAGAACAGACTCCAGGAGAGTGAATCACTGGCAGCTGTGGCATTTTACAGACTTCTTGATCCTGGATGAGAGAAGAGCAGGTCCAGCCCCTGCCCCTGGGTGGTGGAGGTGATAGCGGCTGTGACTTTACTGCTGCTACTGCTTCCAATTTCAGGCCTATAGATAGTAGGGGGACCCAGTGATTGTCCAGAGGTCATTTGCAGGAATCTGTATGCTGGCACCAAGGCAGGTTTCTCTTTCTTTGCCCTCCTTGAATCTGGGTTGCATTCTTAGGTAGTGGTCCTGGGTTGAGGAGTGCAGTTGTGAGAGAGCTTGTTGAGGCTGTGGAGAGAAAGTCCTCCTCACAGTTCTGAAGCAGGTGCCTGGAAAAAAAATTCTGACAATAGCTGGGCAAAACCTCAGAAATTTAGGACAAAACACTCTCCACTCTGGAACTACTGTGGCATAGAGCTCATAACTCAAGGAGTTAGATGGCAAGATGAGCAAGTAGAAGAAATGTAATCAGGCCATAGAATCTGTTTTGGGGAACAAAGAGGATCACAACAGTACCAAAAGAAGGCAAAAAGTCAAAAGCCCTGCTTCAAAAGCCACCAAGAAAAACATGAACTGGTTGCAGGCCATGGAGGAGCTCAAGAAGGATTTTGAAAACCAGGTAAGAGAAGTAGAGGAAAGATCAGGAAGAGAAATGAGAATGATACAAGAAAATCATGAAAAGCAAGTCAACAGCATGCTAAAGGAGACCCCAAAAATACTGAAGAAAACAACACCTTAAAAATAGACTAACTCAAATGGCAAAAGAGTTCCAAAAAGCCAATGAGGAGAAGAATGCCTTAAAAAGTCAAATTGTCTATCCAATTCCATCCAGTTGGGTGGAAAAGGAATTTCAAAAACTCATTGAAGAGAATAATTTCTTTCAAAATTAGATTGGAGCAAATGGAAGAAAATGACATTATGAGAAATCAAGATACTATAAAATAGATCCAAACAAATGAAAAAATAGAAGGCAATGTGAAATATCTCATTGTAAAAAACACTGACCTGGAAAATAGATCCAGGAGAGATAATTTTAAAATTATTGGACAACCAAAGAGCCTAGACATTATCTTTCAAGAAATTCTCAAGGAAAATTGCCCTGATATTCTAGAGCCAGTGGGCAAAATAGAAATTGAAAGAATTTACCAGTCACCTCTTAAAAAAAAAAGAGAACTCCCAGGAATATTATAGCCAAATTCCATAGTTCTCAGGTCAAGGAGAAAATATTACATGCAATAAGGAAGAAACAATTTGAGTATTGTGGAAACACAATTAGGATAACATAAGACCTAGCAGCTTCTACCTTAAGGGATTGAAGGGCTTGGAATATGATATTACATAGGTCAAAGGAGCTGGGATTAAAAGCAAGAATCACCTACCCAGCAAAAATGAGTATAATACTTTAGGGGAAAATATTGCTATTCAAAGAAAGAAAGGATTTTCAAGCATTTTTGATGAAAAGATTGGAACTGTACAGAAAATTTGACTTTCAAAAACAAGAAGCAAGAAAAGCATGAGAAGGTAAACAGAAAAAAGAAATCATAAGGAACTTATTAAAGATGAACTATTTACATTCCTATATGGAAAAACAATAATTGTAACTCATGAGACTTTTCTCATTATGAGGATAGTTGAAGGACATATATGTGTGTTTGTGTGTATGTATACACATACATATATGTTTATATAGATACTTGTTTTTTTATTTAGAGAATATTTTATTAGTTTCTGTAATCAAACCCATGTAAATAAGATCTTACATATTTAATACAGTGTGTTACCCCTGTACAAATGGAAAAAAAAATGAAGTTTAATGTTTCTAGACCAATATGGCTGTTAATTTCTGTACAATGCCAACTCAACACAGTATAAGTGGGATACTTTTTTCAAAGTTGACATCACAGCTAAAGTTTCCAAAAATTCAAATATATAGGGGCGGCCAGGTAGCACAGCGAGTAAGAGCACCGGCTCCAGTGTTGAGAAGACCTGGAGATCGAATCCTGGGCTCAGACACTTAGCACCACCCAGAAACACCTGGCTGTGTAACCTTGAGCAAGTTGCTTAACCCCAATTGCTTAGGGGTGGCCAGGTGGCTCAGTGAGTAAGAGCACCGGCTCCAGTGTTGGGATGACCTGGATCAAATTCAGGCTCAGATACTCAGCACCACACCCAGAAATAACTGGCCGTGTAACTTTGAGCAAGTTACTTAACCCCAATTGCTTTTTAAAAAAAGAAAAAAATTCAAATATATATATATATATATATATATATATATATATATATATATAGCTAGATAGATAACCAATAGCAATTTGCTAAGCATCAATAGCAGCAACAGCCTTTCCAGGTTCTGCAGTCATTGAACAAAATTATACACATTAGACTTTCAGCTCATTGTTTCCAAAACAAAAACAAAACAAAAACCCCTGAAAACAGCCTCCTCCCCCCCAACAAAGAATTTTTTTCTTTTTAAAAATCCCAGAAAAAAACAGCATTCTGTTGCTGATGCGGTACCTGGTGACTTTTATTAGCTTCTCAATCATCATTTGGAAAAAAAAAACACAAATCTATCTAGAATAATATCATTAAAAACAGCTCTGGTGTAGCACGGTCACTACTACGTATCATAAGCAGGTACAAGATATTTTACATTCACAGAAGTATAATACAGTACTGTCCTCTGTGTATGTGTGTACATGTATACATAGAGAGAGGGCACAGAATGAGTTGAGTATCAAGGGATGATATATAAAAAATGAATTTAAGAGGTGAGTGAGGAATATATTGAGAGAAGGAGAATGGGAGAGATAGAATAGAGTAAATTATGTCGCATAAAAGAGGCAAGAGAAAATGTTACATTGGAGGGGAAGAGCAGGAAGGTGAAAGGGAATGAGTCAACCTTGCTGTCTTGAATTTGGCTTAAGGAGGGAATAGGAAAGTAGAGGTAAGTGGATAAGAGGGGGGATGACAGAAGGGAGGGGAGACTGGGGGAGAGGGTAGTTAGAAGCAAGCACTTTTGAAAAGGGACAAGGTCAAAGGAGAAAATAGAATAAAAGGGGAATGGGATAGGATGTAGGGAAATATAGTTAGTCTGTCACAATATAACTACTATGGAAATGTTTTATGTAACTACACATGCACAACATATATTGAATTGTTTGTCCTCACAATGGGAGTTGGGTGAAGAAGGAAGAGGGGAGAGAGTCTGGAACTCAAAGTTTTAAAAACAAATGTTAAAAAAAACTTTTTTTTTTAATATGCAGCCGGGAAATAAGATATAAAGGCTATGGGGTATAGAAATCCATCGTGCCCTACATGAAAGCTGGGGGTTGAGGTGGGGGATGATATAAGAGAGAACAGATTAGAGCAAGGGGTATTCAATAGGCTTGATATCTTAGGGTGGGGGATAGAAGAGAAATGGGATAAAATTTGTAACTCAAAATTGGGTGGAAATAAATGTTGAAAACTAAAAATAAATAAATAAATAAAAGATCTGGAAAGCCCTTGGCCAGTTTAGGTGGCCAATGGCAGTGGCAAAATATTAACTTCAGTAGAAAGCTCGGTATGGTAGATTGTCAGAGTGTAGGGAAATTTTCCTTAGTAGAAGGAACAGAGGCAATTTGTACTGGTGGGGAATATTTGCTAAAGGGCAGCAGGAACAAGAAGGTAGCATTTTCCTTTTATTATACAACATATAGAATTTTCCAGGCAAGAAGCAATAAGTAGGTATATAGGATATAATAAAGTAGAAAAGGTTCTAGTATGTCATTTCCTACAATGCAGTGGAATAAGAGACCACTCACTGGGAGAAATTCTTAGCATCAGATTTCTCAGATGACCATATTTCTAGGCCTGTAGTAGTATCACCAAGCAAGAACTCTGATTAGGAGAAAGAAGTAAATCAATAAATCTAACAATCACCACCAATTTATGAAATGTTCACTATATGCCAAACACTGTGCTAGATGCTCAGGATGCAAAGGGAGAGCGGGAGCACAGTTCCTGGCCTAAAGGAGCTTACATTCTAATAGAGAGACCATATGTGCATAAATTGGTACATATGAGATACAAATAGAGTAGATCAAAAGTAACCTTAGAGGGGAAATCACTTGCTGCTGAGAGGGAAGCAGGTAAAGGCCTCCTGCAGAAGGGTGAGTTTGAGCTGAGATTTGAAGGCAACTATGGATTCTTAGAAGTGGAGGAGAGAAAAGAGAGCATACCAGGCATGAGGGACAAGTGGTCTAAGAGCATGGAGATGGGAGGTGGTATGTCATGTATAAGGAGTAAGCAGGCTAGAATGGCTAGATTGTAGAGAGTGTGGAGGATATTAATGTGCAACAAGTGTAGAGAGGTAGGAGTGGACTCAGTTATGAAAGTCTTTAAATGTCTAACGAGGGAAGTTATACTTGATCCTACATGCCTCAGAGAACGATTAGAGTTCGTTGAGGAGGGGAGTGACCTGTGGTCAGAACTGTGTTTCAGAAAAATCAGTTGAGCAATTATATGAAGAATTGATTGGAGTGGGGAGACACTTGAGAGATAATTTAAAAACCTTTGCAGAAGTGTAGGAGAGGTGATGTTTGACATGAATTGGTATGGTGACTTGTGAGTGGAGAATAGAACAGATACATGAGGCAAAAGAAATGGTGTGCTGGTCGGGAGAGATTGTTAAAATTTCAGTGTGAGCACTTACACCTCAGAAATCGATAATCACTACAGAATGGGACTTGTTTGAGTTATTATGTAATTGATTACCTATACTTGAAACATCAATAATAAAGATTTAATCTAAAACTGTGTTTACTTGCATTTTTTTCTAGAGAGCCTGCTTGTTAAACATTTACCATCACACTTTTGTAATGCTCTATAAATGCTGAGTAAGCTCAGGAGTGTCAGAGGTTCAAGGGAAGAAGTTGTGAAGATGATAATGATCATCATCATATAATGATGATGATGATGATGATGATGATGATGATGATGCTAACTCCTAGAATTTATATAACACTTTTGCAAAGTTTTGCAAAGTGATCTATATTCATTATCTCATTTTAGCCTCACAGTACCCCCAAGCAAGATATTTTTTAAAAATAACTAGACTTCCAAAGTTGTTAAGCAGACAACTTATAAAAGAAAAACAAGTAGAACTCCATGAAATGGGAAATTAAGAACTCATTAGGTTCAGCGTATGGGGATTCCTGAAGAGCCCCCAAATGGTCAGTCAATAAATATTTACTTAAGTGAATAATTTATGCCAGGGACCAGGCTAAGTGGTGGGTAACAGTCTAGCTCTCGTGAAATTTGAAGACATAAGAAAGAAATGTTAGGTACCTAACATTGGTAATGATAAGACTTGGAAAAGTGTTTAGCTGGAATCTTTTTTTAGGTTCACTAAATTTATTTTTTAAATCATAAAATGTTTCTTACAAAAGAGCATTACATTCTGCACACTGCTCTGAATGGATGCCAGGGACACATGGACTATTGATACTCTTTCTCCCCTGTCCCACTCCCCCCCCCAAAAAAAAAATAAAATTACAGTGACCACAAAGCAAGGTGTTCACAATAGTTATAGGAGGGGAAAAATTATAATTTTTTTTACCACCAACAATGAACAAAAATAATATTCACTCTGCTGCTGTTTCAAAATTTCAATGTTAGTTTTGCACGCCCTTCCCCCCCCACCCTGTTTGTAAGGAACTAAAACATTACATCTGGTGAACAGCAAAGATTTCACTACACCTCAAATGCAGAACACCTATGAAGCCGAGTAATGTTGGCTTTTTAAACAGAAGCAGATTAAAAAAAAAGATGCAGGACTCCTTCAGTTCTTCACTAGTCTTAGAAAAACTTTCCAGAATACTGCTTCACACTATAAAAAAGAAAAAAAAATATCTTGCATTAGAATCCTTCAACATCTGTATACTTCTTCACACTGTTTTGCAGTAAATACTGTGCATTCTGTATCTGGTCCTGTGTTCCTGTAATGGTAATAATTCGACCCTCAGATCCTTCCAAAGGCTCATCAATTTTGATTGATGTTCCGGATTCATGACGTATTTGTTTGATTCGCTGACCACCTTTGCCAATAATAGATCCAGCCAAATCTTTGGGAATAGTTACTTGTGTTGTAATAATGGGTCCACCAAGATCACCATATGAGCCACGGCCCCCTGCATAGGAATAGTCATATCCAGAACCACTCTGTGGTTCATAAGCCATCTGCCATTCGGAAGGACTCGATGTATCTATTGCAGAGTCCCAAGTCTTATCAGCACTAAAACCAACCAGGCCATCATAACGGTCACCAGGCCTTCCTCTTCTGTCATAAGCCATAAGATCTCCTCCTCTAGGTGGTGGTGGAGGAAGAGGAAGATTTTGAGCTCTGCTACTGCCCCTGCCACCACGTCCGGGAGGAGGTGGAGGGGGTCCTCTGCGAGGGCTCATGTCATCGTAATCTCTTCTAGATGGGGGCATTGGATGCCCACCATGACCTGGGGGCATGCTATCAAAGCCTCCTCTTCCACTCATGGGAAACCCCACAGGGCATCCTCGTCGATCATCAAACGTCATTGTGAAACCATCGTAGTTATAGGTTTCATCATAGAAATTGGAATCATAGGGCTGTGCACGTCCTTTGATGGAAGACTCAGATATAAGATCCAATATGATCTTTATGCACTCCACAACCCTAACAGGTTTTCCCGCGATAAGAACAACTCTATCCGTGGAATGAGGACAGCATTCCTGGAAAAGCTTGATAGTTGTCTGAGTATTCTCTCGAAGTTCTTTGATTTTAGCACCTTTAGCCCCAATAATTCCTCCTGCCAGACACTGATGAATCAACAATTTTAACTCTCAGTCAAAGTCGCTTCCTTTATAGTGCTGGTAATTTTAGCATTCCACAGCATCAGATTCCAGCGGGAGCTGGCTGGTTGCAGTGGGTGATGGCAACTGCAGGACCTCTTCCAAGGTAGGGATGATTTTCTTCAGAATTTCTCCAATTGTTTCAATATCTGCACTGATACTCAATATGCGCTCGGGGCCAGGGCGGCCAGGTAGCACAGCGAGTAAGAGCACCGGCTCCAGTGCTGAGAAGACCTGGAGATCGAATCCCGGGCTCAGACACTTAGCACACACCCAGAAACACCTGGCCTTGTAACCTTGAGCAAGTTGCTTAACCCCAATTGCTTAGGGGCGGCCAGGTGGCTCAGCGAGTAGGAACACCGGCTCCAGTGTCAGGATGACCTGGATCAAATCAGGGCTCAGATACTCAGCACCACACCCAGAAATAACTGGCCTGTAACCTTGAGCAAGTTACTTAACCCCTATTGCTTAAAAAAAATATGCGCTTGGGGCCACTGCTGTCTGGTACTGAAACACTGGCATTGTAGTCTGTACGAAGTGCTTTAATATTTTTGCCTCCTTTCCCAATCACTGCTCCAGCATTCTTGCTTTGAAGCAGCAGTTCAACCATCTCGTCAGTGTTTCTAGATCTTTTAAAGGCCTGCTCTTCCTCCCTATCTTCAGCAGGGCGCTTACCAAATTCACCATTGGTTTCAGTATTGGGGAAGGTTTCTTCTGGCTGCTCAGTCTCCATTTTCTCAGATTAAATGGGTAGACAATCAATATTATATATCTTTGCAGGGCAGAACTGAAGTGTTCTGGGCGGGATCAACAACTGACACCCTATTGCCGCAGTAGCCGCAGGAAGATGCCTTCTCCTCTACACCGCTGCTGCCCCAGTCCATCCGTCTGAGCTAAACAGAGAGCGAGCGCAGGCCCCTCACTTAGCTGGAATCTTGATGTAGCAAAGTTGTTGTCTTTTAGGAGAGATAACTTGTTCCCTGAGAGGTAGCACAGTCTTACAATGGCTAATGAAAATATGATGAGAGGGGACAGGGAAAGACTGTTTCCTCACTCTGAGTTGAGGACCAGTTAACCACTCACATCATAAATTTTTGACAGGAGACTTGTTTATGTATGGATAAAGTTAATCCTTTTTTTTACTTAATTTTCTTTCTTTCTTTGGTTAATTACATTGTTTTCTGCCTTAATTACTTTTGCTACTAGATTTGTCTTTTATATAGATTTGTCAGTACAGACTGTAGTGTATGGGAGCTCAGTCTATGAGTTACATAATTAAATACCCCAGACACCCTACATTGACCCTGGGAATGTTATCAAGGAATTACAGGACCAGAATAGGGGTTGGAGAGAGTAGTTGATATGCAGTTGTGAGAGTAGTTCAGCAAGATTCTGAGGTCCATCTGTTTCAGTTTCTTCTCAATTATGATTATTGAAAACTGCCAAATGTTGACAGAGATTTATTGGGAAATTAAGAACATGTAAAACAATAACACATTTTTTTATAAAGTAGATCTTTAAGACATTTGGAGAATAGTGAACTTAAGAAAATCCCACTTGTTTTGATGAGTCATCTGAACAAATGAATGACACGTGTTTATATGGATTGTTTCTTTAATAGATTCAGAGGTTCTTAGAACCAAAGAAGCCCCTGCACTGATGGCTGTCTTCAATATCCATTTCTGTATCTCTTCGCATAGAATTTCCTCCAATGGCATTTGGACTCTCAGAGGTTTGTTCTTTCTCTGATCTAGGGGAGAAGAAATCCTTGGCTTGACAGGTTTATCTTATTCGATAGCAATATGAACATTACAATTTCATATGATGGAAATCAACCAGAAATGAGAAGTAGCTGAATATACTGATTACCCAGAAAATGTCTGAAGTTATGAAGTTTGCCTTCTATTTATCATAAAAGGCAGAATCAAACCAGTGGGACATCCTGGGCATAGAATGTATAAGCAGACATGAGATAACTTTAATATAGTCACATAACATAGTATAACCACAACTAAGTTTTCCCATTATATGCTTTCTTATAATGTTCTATCTTAGATAATAGAAATTATTTTCCCCAAGTATTATGAAGAATTTTTTTAATATAAGCAATCTCTCTCAATATATCAAAATAAAGATGAAATAACTTTATACATCTTATTTTATAATCCTTTACACTTATGATGAAGGTTATAGAATTTTAGAACTAGAAGGAACCCAAGAGTTCATCTTATCCAACCCCTTTGTTTGAAAGGTCATTAAATGGATAGAGGCTTAGAGAAATTCAGTGACTTTGCCCAGATCATACTGCTAGTAATCTCTCTAGGGAGAGCAGAGATTGAGCCTATGTTTTCAAACTCATACATCAATGCTATTTCCACTATGCCATCCTTTTCTTTTCTACCAGCTTTGCTCCTGACTGTCTGTGATTCACCATCATGACTTAGCTACTCTCACCCTGGGAAATCCCCCTTTCCCCTGCTATCTTCTTACTCTTGAAGTTCTCACTGCTTCACCACCACTCCTTTATCTATTGATGAGTTCCTTCTGGAACTTCTATTTTAAACAAGTTATGAGGCTGAGCAGCCTTCACTCCTTTCCCAGCTCCTCTGCTGCCTCATCAGATTTACCGCTATGCCTCAGCTTCCTGATCAAAGGGAAACTACCTTTGTCCCTGTGGTCCCCTCTTCTCGTTTTTGAGTTCATCTTGTAGTTTCATTTTCAAGGAAGTCTCAAGTCAGACATGATTCTCTTCCCTCCTTACTCTAATCCTGACTCTCCAGACTTTGCTACTATTCTCCCATGTGGGTAACTTGTCTCTTCCTAAATCCAGTCAAGTCAAATCAGCAGGTGTGTATTAGATGCTTATTATGTAGCAGACACTGTGCTAAGTTCTAGGAAGAAACATATATGAAGAAAGAAAGATATTCTTGGGGTGCCTAGGTGGCAGAGTGAATACAGCACCAGCCCTGGAGTCAGGAGGACCTGAGTTCAAATGTGGCCTCAGACACTTAACATAAAACTAGCCGTGTGACCCTAGGTAAGTCACTTAACCCCAATTTCCCTACCTTTCCCCCTCCAAAAAGCAAAACAACAACAACAAAATATATTCTTTGTCTTCAAGGATCTTGCCTTCTCATGAGGGAAGACAATGCATAAGAGAGAGCTAAAAAGAGATTAGGGGAAGGGTTGTGGGGCACTGGCTGAGAGAATGTGGTAGAGAAAATCCTGCAGAGATGCATCAACAATACAGATTCAAGAGGAATGCAGACATAGTTAAACTAGGTTTCCTTAAAATGGAGGTTCTGGGAAAAATCATTTAATCAAAGAGAGAGGCAACAGGGGTGAAAGATTTTCCAATATGAGATGTAGTCCTGGGGTGGAGAGAACTTTCAGGATGAAGAGGTTTCTATGGCATTATAGAGAAAGTCCTATGGAGATAAGCCAGTAGTATAGAGAAGAATGAAGAGGATTAAGAAGGAATGAATTCCTTCTTAAATGCCTTATTATAGTATGATTTCTTGAAGGCTATGCAGGTAAAGGCAACATGATATAGTAAAGAAAGAGCTCTGGAGCTAGAATCAGATGCTGTGGGTTTAAATCCTGTTTCTGTCATGTATTCTATATGGGACCATATGCAACTCTTTGCTTCTTCAGACTTGCATTTCCTGATCTTGAAAAGGATGAAGCTAGATGCATGTTCCCAAAAGTTCCCTTTCAATTCCAAGTTTATTATCTTACTTCAAAGTCTTGTAGTTCTTGGCTATCTGGAAATAATTCTGGATATTGGCTCAGTAACAAGGCGTCTATCACCCAGTGCCAGCCTAGCCAAATTAATTTATTCAACTTCCAGGATTAAGCTTCTCTGAACTTTGCTAGGCTGGCACTGTAAAAGATGCTTTGTTACTGGGAAATTCTTTTTTTGCTTTTTTTTTTTGCTTTTTTGCAGGACAATTGGAGTTAAGTGACTTGCCCAAAGTCACATGGCTAGTAAGTGTGTCAACTGTATGAGGTCACATTTGAACTCAGTTCCTCTTGACTCCAGGGCCGGTGCTCTATTCACTGCGCCACCTAGCCACCCCTATGGGGAATTCTTGAAAGCTAGAGGAGTTAAGAACAACATCAGTAAAGAGGATAGGTCTTTATGAAACATTAGTTCTTTCAAAGAATCAAAGCTGATTAAAAGGAGACCTTAATAAATTAAATGTGTGGATATATGATAATTCTATAGTGTCATAAGTTTTACTTTTTTTTAAATTAATATTCTAGTATAATCAAATTAAACATGTAACTGATAATAATTCTGCTTGTCCTCTAATTTCAAAGAACTTTATCCTGAAGTTGGAATAGCCCATGTCAGTGATTTTTAAGGGCAAGAATAATGTTTGTTTGTTTGTTTTTATCAGTTCATATTTCCCACATGAGTAGGTGCTAAAGAAGTATTTTTTGAATGGGATAGAAAGTGTTTTTAATAAAATCTATCAGGGAAATTTATACCTTGGCTTTATTTTTCTATCTGGTAATTTCTAGTGTGTAGCTAATGTGTGGGACTGTACCGCTAGGCATTCTTTTTGAAAGTAGTAAATGTGACATTTAATTTTTAAACGTATATCTAGATTTTAAAATAGGTTTCTTTCTTCAAGTGTTGTTTCTTTTTTCAAGTTCTCTCTTTTACCCTTCTCAACCACTTCTCTAAAGTAGCCTGGAACTAAAAAAGAAGTCTCATAGTAGGGATGTGCTGACTACAAACTTTTTTTGTTTGTTTGTTTTTGGTGGTGTATAGTATAAGAACCAATATATGTGTATAAACATATGCCTGTAAATGTTATATGAAATCAGTTCTTATTCATACTTATATAAGTATCTATGTAAGTATGCACTTATATATGTATACACACACACACACACCCCACAAAGCTGTGTTCCTCACCAGCTCTGCTTTCTTGCTACCTCACTTGAAATGGAAATATGGCTCTGAAGCCTTCACACAATATTCCATACTCTCAATATAAATACAAAAGCTGTAAAAGCATTACCCTGTAATGTAGGTGAGGTTCCCTGTTGGAGATTTAATAATAAAGGTACCCTTGTATGCTTGAAATTTCAACACGGGAACCTGAAAGCTGTAAGAAGCAATGTAAACTCATTTAAGATATAAGATCCTCAGGCATTTTAATAGGATTCTTGGGCATCCTGTCCTACATAAAAGCACAGGAATGAAACAGTTTCAATGCCGAATCTTTTATTATTTGTTAAGAAAGTAGAAAATATTACTTTATATCATCGTGAAAAAATTGCTGTGGGGTTACACTTCCCAGAGTAAAGTTTCTTTAACAGATTATTTTTCCTACTTGTAAGGAAAGCTCTCGTTACCATCTCACCTTTTATGAGAGAGTCAAAAACCCGGAATAGGCCCATTTACATTGCATCACATAGTTTGGGGTCTGGGGTATAGAGCCCTTCAATCTTCTCCACATTTTGCTTACAAGAAATTTTCTTATGTGTACCCTCATAATCATGGTAATGCAGTTTTAGGGCCTTAGAATATATGGCCTCTCACTTTTATCAAAATGATTGGATTCCTTCTTCTTCCCCCACCTCCATGCAAAGCATGTACTTGGTTTGGGTGGCTTTAAAGCTCCTTCCTCGCAGCCTCCCAGCATAAGTGGAGTGGATCATATATACTCACAAGTAGATAATACTATGCCTATTTTATGAAGCTTTTTCAAAAGGAAGACATTTGTGCTAATGGAGTTTCAGAGATAGAGAAAAGAAACTGATGAAGCCACTGAAGTATTTAGATGGTCAAGAATGCCTCTCTAGGATAAATGCATTAATCAAAACTCAGAACACCTAAGTCAATTTATGCCTTTCAAACGGAAAAATTTGAAAAGGTATACCTTTGAGATTGGATTGAAATATAAATAATTTGCTCCCCCAAAGTTCTAGTACTCACTTAAAAATAATTGCAATGATAATAATGCTAACACTGATATTGATATAACCGTGCCTCTTTTTTAGTGGTAAATAGAATTTAGGTTTGTTTTTTTTAAGACAAAGTCATTTTTTAAAAGTAGAAAATCACTAACTTAAAAGTGTGAGACCAGACTCCTCTCAGAATATTTTTTTCCAGTATTGCTGGAATCTTTAAAAACTCCAGTATCCAAAGTCTCTTTGAAATCCATAAGACTGTATATAACAAGCTACCTTGGCTCTAGACAAGCCTGCTCTTCTCTACTTCCAAGAACCCCTCATCCAGAAGCTTAGCAATGGTGAAGGAGGAAAAGAATAAGTATTAAGTACCTACTATGTGCCAGACACTGTGCTGAGCACTTACAAACATTATCTCATTTGACCTTCCTAACAACCCTGGGAAGGTAGATACTATTGCTACCACACTATTACCGTTGGTGAAACTGAGTAAGCAGAGGTCTGTTAGCATTATTGCTACAAGGTCTTTAATCTGAGGAGGCCAATACCACCATCTTGGATCACCCCACCGAAAAGTCTTCCCTAGACTTTGAGCCCTCATGCAACAGAGTCGCCTCTTCTCTGACTGACTCCTCAGGGAGGAATCATTCAGTTTCTATTCAGTTTCTCCTAAATCAACAAACCAATAAACATTTATTAAACATTTATGAAATGTAAAGTAAACTAAGAATTCTAAGAGACAAAGATCAACCAACAAATACTTATTAACTACTTAAAGGAAGCAACACACACACATGTGCACACACATACATACACATGCACGCACATACATACACACACACACTCCCCAAATGCAGAACACATAGCAGAGAACTATGTGGTGGGAAGGGTGGCCTCTTACCTATCAGCACTCCTTTTCTTTCTGACCTTGTGTTTTCACCCTGGACATTTTTTGACCTGGAACACCTCTCCTCCTTTATGCTCCCATTTAACCTCCAGAGGAAACCCACTTTATGGTTTTTGGGACTCTTGCTTGAAACAGGTTTTACTGATTGAAATGACTTCACTCTATACCCAGCAGTCCCAGACCCCACTATGCTCATTCACCCTAGCTATTTTTACGTATTTGTTAAAATTTTAAAGGTTTTCCTCTTTTTAAACTTTAAAATATAGCTTTAAGTTGTAGTATGTAATTGTGATGGAATACTACTGTCCTATAAGAAATGATGTGCTAAATAATTTTAGAAAAACATGGAAATACACAAAATAATGAAAATAAAATGAGCAAAACCAAGGGAACTTTGCATGCAGTAACAACAATGTTGTTTTAAGAACAACTTTGAGCAAATAAGTTATTTTGACTACTATAAATACCCAAAGTAAATATAAAGGACATATGAAGAAAGATGCTATCTTTATCCAGGGAAAGAACTAATAAATATAATAATATATAGAATAATTTTAAACACACACATACACAAATATATATACATATACATGTGTATGTATTTGTGTACATACATACATATATAATGTATATATTTGTGTCTAATGGTAACCATGTCTGGGGCAAGATAGGGAAGAGGGAAGAAAAAAATAAATTTTCATAATTTTATTGTATATTTGAAACAATAGCATGTTGTACATAGCAGATTCTCAGTTTCATGTGCAATTATTGTACTATGTCATAGAAATGCTTGTTTTATTCCATATATTAAAAATAAAATGATCTTTAAAATATCATTTCATATTCAATATTATATGCACATATACCCCTTATATGTTTATAATATGCATGTTTATATACATGTATATAAGACTGACACAAACACATGTTCTGAGACATTACTTTTGGTCCTAATCAACTGTTAAAAGATGGTGGGAGGAAGAGTAGCTATGTATGCTACATACATATATACGTACATACATACATGCATGCATGCATATGTACCCATTATGTGCCAGTAGCTGAGGGATATATAGGATGTTTAAGGGAGGGCTAGAACCTCTGGTGTGAGAGCATGCTGAGCCCTGGAAGGGCCATTTACTATCTTTGGTGTCCAAGTAGTCACCCAACTCTCACCTGTGGCTCCAAGAAGCTGTAGCATGAGCAGTGTCCACACCCTGGTAAAACCATCTCATTAGACAGGCAATATCAGATCGAGGGTAACTGACAGACCTCAAACCCATCAGTGAGTTAATGGGATGCCTATATTTGAAGACTCCACCTCACCCTGGTGGAATTGGAGGATGAGAACAATTTGTTTCAATGACCAGGAAGGTGGTTGAAGCATATGCTATAGAAGCAGGTGCTTAGAGCTTTGTCAGACATAAAAAACAGCAAGGTCACAAGGTCATTCACTGCATTCCAGTCTGTAGCCAGCCATGGCTTTCTGCCATTTTTCAGCCATTCTGACTTTTGTCATGCCACTGGACTTTGATGATTCTGGAAGAGAGAGTGAGGCTGAAAACTGTGCAGTGATGCCTCACTTAAATCCAATTCATACTCGAGCCATCACCCCATGATATCATTGATCCTCTTTGAAAACAAAGCACAGATAACAAGAGTAATAGTATGTGTCTAAGTATATACTCAGCATCATATACATATATGTATGCATGTATGTGCCTATACATGTATGTTTGTATACATATTTGAAAAGAGAGGACTAGGCAAATTAGCTTGGGCTTGAGAAGGAGAAAAATGTAACCCCTTTAGGTGAGAAATAGAGATTTGGAACCATAAATTTTCTTATCTCTCTTCTATCTTTCATTTGGGGAGATTTTGGGAAATCATCCCAATAACTTTATTTCAAAGAGAAATCCCCCAAGTTCATGCTTATTCTGTTATGATCATAATGAATGAATGAGTTTGCATTGTTGATTGTTGGAGTGTGTCTAAATAGCTAGAGGGGAAAAATACTGTTCCTTAAAGATAGGCATGACTAGAATAAATCACTGGGGAGTAATGGGAGGGAGATAATCAATGATGAAGGATGATCCTGCTGAGAGCATGCAATTAAGCTTCAAGCAAAAAAGGCTTAGTGAACTATGGGTTAGCTCCTTGGTTATCTTAAGATATTTTATGAAACCTGCTGGGAGGATATAGAAAAAATATTCATTCTGGTCCAGGAGAAATCTTTCCTATTTCAAATTTTCAGAGGAGTTAAGTGGGCAGTCACAAGTCACTTTTTATCAGACTGTAGAAACTAGAGAATATAAGAACAAGATGTAGGTTCATAGATTTAGAGTGAAAAGGGACTTTAAAGGCCAATTCTTCTCATTGTTCAGATGAGGAAACTGAGACCCAAAGATGATATGTGATTTGCCTACGGTCACACATGTAGTGAATGTTAGGGATAGAACTTGGGATCAGAAGACTCCAATACTATAAAGCAAAATGGAAATGTAATAGGAATGCAGGGAATTGATGGTCAATGAACAATGTGGGAAAGTGACAAATGTTATGAGTTACTCAAGACTAGAATTTTACTTTATGACCATCTTAAATTTCCCTACTCTACAATCTCCAGTTTCCTTCAAGACTTGGTCTAAGTAGCAGCCTCTGTGATTCCCCCAGGTTACCTTTTGTCTGTTTCACATATGTTACTCTGTGTGTGTGTATGTATGTGTGTGTGTGTGTGTTCCCTAGTTAGAAGCTCCTTAAGGATAAATATTTTTTTTTGTTATTTATCTGTGAGGATTCTGTACCTAGAAAAATTCCTGGCATATAATAGGTGTTTAATAAATGGAGAAGTGAAAGGTATACTACATGTTTTGGGGTGTTCAAGTAGGACTAACTCCTTGGGTGTGAGGGCTTGCCGAACCCTTTTCAGAGCTGCTCATCTACTGTCGGTGTCCATCTGTCACCCTTATCTGTGGCTCCAAGAAGCTGTAGCATATACAGGGCCACACTGCAGTGAAACAGTCTCAGGAGACAGTCTAAACCAGTTTGAGGACTTAATCCTGTCAATGAGTTAAGCAGATGTCTACCCCAACCAAGTAAATATTTCTCTCACTAGAATGGGCAGATAAAAACAATGTTACAAGGTCCCGGAAGGCAGGTGAAGCAAGTGTAGTGGCATACCTAGAGCTTGACTAAACATCAAAAATGCCAAGGTAATCCACTGCATCCAGGGACATCACCAGTCATCCTGACTGCACTTGGATGACTTTGGAGGAGAAAGTGAGGCTGATGACTTTGTGCAACTGCCTCACTTAAATACATTTGTTGAGAATGTAATGATATGCCTATACTTCAACATTGTGATGCCATTGGTCCTCTTTGAAACAATGGAAAACCAGCAACAAATGCTATCTCATTTAGTCCTCACAACAAACATTTTAAGGTGCTTTTATTATTCCCCCACAGCTAGTAAGTATCTGAGGCCAGATAAGAACTCAGATTTTCCTGCTCCCGGTCCAGCACTCTGTCATTTGCATCACCTAGTTGTCTCAATGATTGATGGTTGATTAATCTCTGATTCTTATAAATCTTAATTTTCTTTAAACTTGCTATTAGATGCCTAATAAATGTTTGTTAGTTTATTGATTGGAGACATGACAGAAGTTGTATAATTCTTCTATGAGGATTTTATTTAAAAGTAAACAAACCAAAATGATATGTCATCAGTTTATTCAATTCAACTTAATTATACAAAATGTATTAAACAGAGGACTGTGCCAGGTGCAAGAGATACAAAGGTAAAAAACAAAGCAGTAAATTTTCTCATACAGTAGAACTATTCATGTATACACATAAGTACTTGATGATTTGAGGAGGGAGGGGAAAAACTGGGAGAATCAAGAGATGTTTCCTGTAGGATGTGGCACCTGAATTGACCTTTGGAAGGAGCTAAGAATTTGAGAGGTATAAATGAGGAAAGAATTCATCTCAGGCATGGGGGAATAGCCTGTGGAAAGAGAGGATGGCTGAGTTCTTTAATAGCTAACATGCCTGTTTGATTGAAACAGAGAGAGTATGAAGGGAAGTAATATGATGTGTATCTGGGAAGGTTAAATGGGACCTGGATTGGGAAAGGCTTTAAATGTGAGATTGTGTAGTTTATATTTTACAGTATGCAGATTCATTCTCATTCTCTCCCTCCCTCCCCCCCTCCTCTCTCTCTCTCTCTCTCTCTCTCTCTCTCTCTCTCTTCTCATCCTCTTGCTGAAAAATATAGACATAGGGGTTCTCAGGGTCCTGACCTAGCTAAAATAATGCAAGTCACAGCTGATATTGGTATAGTAAGAAAAATAATTTTGCATCAAGGGCAGAAAATGTTCAAAAGAATTTGTTTAGTGGACTAGCCATAAGAGAAAGAGAAAACACAATACTCTGGAAGCTATTTCCTCTGAAATAAAGGCAATGGCTTCAAGAGACAGAGAGAGACAGAGACAGATGAACAGACAGAGACAAAGAGATTGATCACTTTGGCAGTCTGGTGAAGTCTATGAATTTCTTCCCAGAAAAGAAAATGTTTTTAAATCCTTAAAATGAATCACATATAATTTTAAAATAAACCAATTATGTTGAAATAGAATTATCATTTTTTGAGAACAATTCACGGATGTCCAAATTAACATGCCTTATTGTTGTTGTTTGTCCTTTGTTCTTGAAGAGGACCATGATATCAGGGAAATGATGACATGTTTTGTAGTTGCCTTTGATTTGAGTGAGGAAAAGTGCAAGGTCACCAGCCTCACTTTCCCCTCCAGAGCCATCTGGGTCCAGTGGCCATATAGTTGTCCAGATGACTGGAGATGGCCCAGGTTGCAATGGGAGACCCTGGCCCTTTTAGGCTAAGGCCTTTTCAAGTTCTCACTCTGAGTGAGGTAATGCTCATTCTGTGAATAGTCCTCTTTAAGAAATGAGTCAAGGGATGGACCTTTTAATCAAAAAAAAAATCAAACTGAGAGGGAAAGACCATCAGGATTGCTGACCAAAAGAGAAAGGGTTACTATTGGCCTTCACTCTGAGCCAGAAGGACCCAAAAAGGAAGAGAAAGTGAGGCTGTTGACCTTGCACAGCCCTCCCTCTCTAAAATCAGTCAAGAAACTGCGTTAACTGATAATGAAATAACCAAGCAGACTGTAGAGAGAGAACTGAGATCAGGGTATAGCCATCATATAGCTAAGATATATGGGAGATTTATGATGATTCATCCAAAGACACTAAATAGGAGTGGTCATATACGTAGTAAGAGATCCAACAGAGAATGATTAGCATTTCAAGGTCAGGGACTGATTCACGGTGTCACATAGTAGGCACTTGATATATTGTTTTTCTTGACTTATTATGACAGAAATCAAAGGAAGAGAGATTTTCTCTCAGTTTCAAAAGCTGAGGTGATAGGAAAAAAGCAGGAGGAATGAGAAGGGACTTAAAAATTAAGTGATTGCTGATAAACAGATAATCATTTTCAGTGATAAATGTTATCAGAAGGTAAATTATGATGAGGGAAGTTAGTGGTATTGTGAAGAATATGAAAAAAATTGTCTTGATGGCTCTTTCCAGGTGTTTGGCTGTGAAAGGGAGGAGATTTAGCAAGTGGGAGATTTAAGAAGTGGAAGATTTAGTTCAAAAGGATAACGAGGTCAAGTGAGAGGTTTGGGTTTTTTTAATAATTTTTTTCATGGAGGAGATAAATACAGTCATGTCTGTAGGCATCAGAGAAAAAATCACTGGATGCATTGGGGTTAAAGATGGGATAAAGAAAAATTAAGAGGGGATAAGGAAAGATTCCAGGAAAAGAAAGGATTTTGATTGGGTCTTAAAAAAGACAGAGACATCTGTAGGTGTTGAGGTAGGAAATCATTCAAGGCATGAGGGGGAGCCAGAGAAAATGCTCAGATTTGAGAGATGGTGTGTCTTATTCATGGAGTAGCCAGGAAGCCAGCTTCACTGTACGTATAGAGGAGTAAGGTGTAAAGAAGCCTAGAAAATTAAGAGGGGAGCGTGGGTTATGAGGGCCTGGAAGCCACTCTATTTTATTGAGTAGAAGGATTACATGATCATACCTGTATTGAAGAAAATCACTTTAGTGACTGAATGGAAGATAGATTGGAGTGGGAAGAACATTGGAGCAAGCAGACCCACCAGCAATCTATTACAATAACACAGCATGATGTGATAAAGCCCTGTAGTATAGTGTCATATGAAAGAGGCATATTCAAGAGAGGGAAACTGAATATGTGGGTTGAGAGATAGTGAGGAGTTGAGATTGACTTCTAGGTTATGAGTCTAAGGATCTGGGATGTAGGAAGATAGAAGGGTTTAGGTGGAAAAATAATGAGTTTCGCTCTGGACATCCAAGTCAAGATGTTTGAAAGATAGAGATATGAGATTGTAGTTCATCTGAGAGTTTGGGGCAGGATAGGTAGGTTGGAGAATTATAAGCATAATTAAATCCAGGAGAGCTGTTGAGATCACCTAGTGAAATAGTTTAAAAGGAGAAGAGAAGAGGGCATAGGGCAGAACCCTGAGGCTACCACACAGAAGACAGAGAAAGAGCAGTCTAGATATATAGGAAGAGAACCAGGAGAGATTGGTATCCCAGAAACCTAGAGAGAAGGGAGTATCAAAGAGAAGAGAATTATTAATGGTACAAAAGGTTGCAAGAGAGGTCAAGGAGAATGAGGATTGCAAAAAGGCCATTGGATCTGGCAACTATAAGACTTTTACTAACTTTGGAAAGAGCAGTTTTGGGGAATGATGAGACTGGAAGCCAGAGTGTAAGAGGTTAAGAAGAGAATGAGAGGAGAGAAAGTGGAGGAATCTCCTGCAGGAAGCCTCCCAAAGGAGTTTTGCTACAAAAGGCAGAAGAGATATAGGATGATAGTGGGGATAGAAACTCAAGTGAGGGTTTTGTTTTGCTTTGTTTTCAGAATAGGAAGAGACAAGAGCATGTTTGTCAGCAGTGGGGAATGAGCCAGTAGATAGAGATTGAAAATAATTTCAAGAGTAGGTATGACTGAAGGGGCTGTCTGTTGGAGGAAATGGGATGGAATGGGATCACTTGAACATGTAGAGGGTTTGACCCTGGTAAGCAACAAGATCTCTTCATCATTTGAGACATGGATGAATAAAGAGACAATTGCAAAAGGAATCAGGAAACAAAGAGGGGAGAAGAGGGAGCTCGCAGTGAATGACTCAATGTTTTGTTTTGTTTTGTTTTGTTTGTAAAATATAAGGCAAAGTTCTTTACTTTACAAAGTTCACAACTATAAGAGAGTTGGGAAAAGGGCGCCATGGGAGTTAGAAAGAATAATGAAAGAGCCACTCCGTGGAGAGTGGGATAGTAGAGTTGATAAGGGAGATGTAGTAGGCCTAGCAGCCTTGGATAACTAAGCTGAGAGGGATAGGGAGGGGGTAGGGAGGACTGTAGATGGAAAGAATCCTACAATTAAATTTTAGAAAACTGAAAATTGAAGTTTGCTCAGATAACTCCATGGCAGAGAAACAAGAATTAATTTAACATAAAGGGCAAGACCAGGCAGAAGGAAACTAGGTCGGAAGCAGTGCAAGCAGCATAAAAAAATTTCTGTAGTTGGTGCCAATTTCTAGAATTTGGTTTTAAGTATCAACGACTTTTAAAATGATTAACTTTTCATTGTGATAATGATAATGTTAACAGATGCAATACACATATTTGTCATATACAAAGAGACAGATAAATAGGAAAATGGATTCCAAAACACTTTACATACATTATCTCATTTTATCCTCATAAGGACTTTGTGAGGTTGGTGCTTTTATGACCCACATTTTAAAGGAAATGAGATTCAGAGAGTGACTTCCCCAAGATTACTTAAATATAGCAAGGGTCTGAAGCAGGATTTGGGCTCTGGTCTTCCATTTTCCAGGACCAATACTGCCATACTGTCTCTACAATCCAGAAGAACTAGAAAACTAAAGGGGATAGTTATGAACTGAAACCTAGATTCATCAATGGAAAAAAAAGAAGCAGGGATGGGGTTAGGAAGGTGTAGAGAGGTTCATTGAACTACAGAACTATACCACAAAGGCTAGAAGACATTTGCCTAAATGGCTAGTTATGAGTATCCTTTAAAATGTATTCAAAGTAGAGAAAACATAATAAAATAAACAGCTTTTTTCAATGTTGATGGCATCATTGTCCTCATAATTGCTTTTGTATGATTTATATGACTTCTTAATGAGTGAAAATTGTGATTTAGAAATTGGATGTATTATTGATTTTAAATATCCTAGCAATAGAATGAGTTGGACCCCTGTAATATTAATGGGATTTAAGATCTTCCTTGTCCATTGATAGACCTCATGTGGAGCCCATTAAGGGGAGGCTTGTTTAGGAGAAGCTTGTTTGTAGGAAGGCTTTCACACCATTTGCCAATTTCTAATTAGGTATTGAATCACAAAGGTTGTGATGCTTTCTGATGCTGAGAAGTTTATATGTATTCTGAGTTGGTATTTTACTTTGGGGGTCTCACTTATAAGAAGGAAATTGTGATTCTCTGGTGAAGATAGTGAGTGGCCATATGTTCAGAGCTCCCCCACTGATCAGATGTAAAGGCTCTCTTGATCCAGGGATGTATATAAAGTGTATAGCAATAGTGTTTTGATTCAGGCAGTCAGAGCCCTGCCTGTTAGTCTTTATTTCTCTGCTTGTATTTTCTCTGATGTTCAGGGTGATGACCTTTCCCTTGAACTAGTGAATGTAATTAAAAGTAGGATTGTTAAGTTAACCATTTTTTGAACAGTGTTTCCTAGAAAAGCAGATCAAAGAACCTGTGCTAACAGACCATCCTGAGTATGCTAGGGTACTTGCTGTTGCAACCCCCCCTACTTTAGTTAGATATAATAATCTTACAAATTTATGAAATGTAACAAGTGACAAAAGTCGATCCTGAATAGGTTGATAAGGGAGATTTAAGTTGACATGCCTTAAGGAATTAAATTATTGTGTCATGTGATTTTTTAAAAAATGAAGCCTTGTAGGTATGTTTGAGAAAATCTTCGCTTTTGTCAGTGAGTGTAATACTATCATTATAGAAATCTCTTATCAATCAAGAATTTATTGAGTGACTACTTAATAGGCATTATGGGATTTAAATACAATACAAAACAAATAAAACAGTATCTCTACTCTCAAGAACGTGCTGGACCTGATATTCAAATCCAATCTCTGACACTCAATGACCCTTGGGCAAACCATTTAGCCTATTTGCCTTAATTTCTCTATCTGTTAAAAGGGGATAATAATAGTGCTTACCTCGCAGGGTCGTGTGAAAATCAAATGAGTTTAATATCTGTAAATCCCTTTACAAACCTTAAAATGCTATATAAATGCTAGCTATTTTTTTCTATCAGGAAAAAATACATACATATAGATGAGTATATACTGAAGAAATAGGAACTGAATTAATAGAATATAAACAAACAGCAGTTAATGAGGAAGAAGAATAGAAATTGAGGAGAGCAGAAAAAAACTACTACTTTGTGTAGAAACAAAAGGAGAAAGTATAATTGAATTGAGAGGAGAGAATAATTTTATGAGAAAGATAGAAAGAGGAAGGAAATTTCAGTTAGAGGCCATGGAGGGCTACATAAGTCACAGAGATCCAGAGATGGGAGATAGAGTACAGAATGTGAGGAATGGAGAGAAGGAAATTTGGCTAGATCACAGAATATGATAGAATATTATATGAAAAGAAGACATATAAATATAGATAGATATGTATCTATCATTGTATATTTACACACATACATATATACGTGTGTGTGTGTATATATATATATATACAGAGAGAGAGAGAGAGAGAAGGGGCAAGGGGGGGGGGAACATAGACTGGGGTCAGTTTGTGGAGGGGTTAAATAGTCTAAATGTAATGGGAATGTAAATTTTAAAGATCTTCCCTGCCCCTAGGCTAAAGTGCACCTGGAGCCTAGGGTGGAAGGCTTATTTTTCAGTAGATACTTCTTGATTGGCCAGTGAGTCAATAAGGTTGTTACATTCTCTGAGCCAGGAGAAGGCTATGTAAGCCCTGATGTGAGGCTTTGTTTTGGGGCTCACTTTGAGAAATGTTCTGTCATTTGGTCAGATAAAACTCTGGAAAGCCGTTGTCCAGAGCCCCCCGGCTTTGAAACCCAAATGTTGTTTGGTATGGATGTAATGGTTGGACAGTTTGGAAATCTGTTTACTTGATCTGTTTTTGTCTTGATAATTCTGTCTGTATACTTTGAAGTTCGGGGTGCTGACCTTTTTCCCCTGAACTAGGTAAACGATGTATGTCTGACTGATTAAAGTAAGCTTGTTAACCCATTTTGAGTTGCTTTCCTTTATCAAAGCAGATCCAAGAACCTGTGGTGGCAGCAAACCCTGAGGACACGTGGGGTGCTTGCTACTACACTAATACACAGGAGTTCTTTATATTGCTCTTTTAAACTAAACCAGAATGGGAAAATAAACAAGTTTATCAAAATAAGTCTTCTATGAATTGATTTTTAGAATGATAAAACTAAAACGGACCTTGCAGACCATGTTACAAGTACTTCATTTTATAGATGATACAATTTAGATCTACAGACATGAAAGAATTTGCTTAAGAGCACACTTCTAGGTGGTGGTTTAATGGACAGAAGAATTCAAATTTGACTACTGTTCTCTTCTTTGCCAAGCTTTCTCCCAAATTGGCTATATATTTGATTTATTATTTGTGTATTTCAGTCAGACAAACACTGTTCCCTAGTGGTACTAGAATTGTCGATAGATTATGTGAGACCTGAATATTATTTCTAATTCTGGATCTACATGAACAAATTAACTTTAATGTTTAGGCCTCTAATAGCTTTCATCTCCCTTTGTGTTGCTTGTCTTCATGGAACATGAACCTGATTAGGTGACAAGTGAGAAGGATTTTTTATTTTTTGAATCTGATAAACTTTTACTTGGCATTCATCCAGGTTAAATTACAGAAACACATTCACTCCTTAAAGTAGCACAAGAAAACAATAACAGATTTACAGAAACAGTTGCAATTGGACATTTTTAAAATGACAGAAATGGCTTGGCTGTTAAAATACATATATATTGTGCTGGTTTCTTCCCTACCCATCCTAGTCTATAGGTAGCTTAAAAGCTGTAACAGAAATTTCATTTTAAGTGGGCAAAACAAGACCAGGAATTTCTCTTAACTCAGATTTCAACCAACATTGTTTCACTTCTTTGCCACAGGAAACTACAATATTCCTTCTGCATTCAAAAACCAAAACAAAACAGTTTTTTTCAAACTTCTTACCCCCTCTTATCAAGCTGTACATTTTCCAATGACTGGGAGAGATCAGACCAAAACATCTGTATATATTTCCAATAATCTGTTAGTCAACAAGTATCCATTGAGCATTTACTATGTGGCAGGTACTATTCAAGAGATACAAATACCTATAAAAAGGAAGATAGTTACTGACCTCAAGGGGATTGTATTCTAATAGAAGACAAATACATTTTTAAAAAGAATTGAAAAGGAAAGTAGGCAAAAGGTGTCTTGAGCTCTTTCAAAAAATTTTCTCTCCGGGGTGCTTACCAGTGGAAGAAGGGAACTGCAGAGACAGAGCCACGTTGCAGGGTGAGGAGGACACAGGCATTGAGTGAATTTTGAGAGTAAGATGGCAGCTGAAGGATGGTGGCAAAGCTTATTTGTTCTGTGAGGTTTGGATTCAGTCAAAGGGCTGAACTTGAGGACCTAGAGGGCTAGATGTGGCTTCAAGGCCTCAGTTTCCCCACCCCTGGTCTAGAGAATCTGAAGTAGAACTAGGAGAGGGATAAGTCTGGGACTCAGTCAACCTACACATATCTAGTTTCCCAAAGGTTATTAAACTCCATTCTTTGGATTTTTTTTTCTACCTTGAAATATCTCATCTGATAATCATATATGGGATGATAGAATATGGTGATGATTTTCTAACCTGATCTTCCAAATGATATATTCAGTTGTCTACTTAATTTCACTTTGGGGGCAATAAGTGACCTCTGTCTTCCAGTTGATTTTCAGTCCATAAAGAACTACCTGACTTTATAGTTCCATGAATGTTACCATTTTGGACAAGATGGCAGGACTGTGTAATTCTTCAAGGAGAGTTAAAGTGATGTCATCATCATATAATGGGGGATAAGCTTCCCCAATGCCAAGGCACAAAAGATTACAATAGAGCTCCTAACTATTTTTATATGATAAATTTAATCTTCTTAGCCTTCATCTATGACTAATTCAAGACACATTTCTCTCAGTCTCCTTCACTTGCTTATCTACCTTCCTGTTTTCTTACATGCTATTGTACTGAACATGTGGTAAAGAAAGAGAGGTAGATGAGCTTCTTATCTGACATCTCAAGTAGGGTCTTGTTGTTTGGCTACATCTTGGGAGGTAAGGGTCATCTTATATACAAGTCTGCTCCTCAATATTGCAGACTTGGGAACTCAATTTCACCTTTCCTCTGTGAAAATACCAATTAATTCACCCATCACAGTTGTAATTATTTTGTTATTTACTCTTTTTAGTTTTCCATTATTTTTAATTTAGTCAACACCATTTCAGTCGATATCTTAGAGATTACTAAAATAAAGAATTTATAGTCATCGAACCATAAATCTATATTTTTAAATTAAGAATCATTCCTGATTTTCCTTCATTTTTTAACCTTCCAATCATGTAAAAAATTTGACCAGAGTAAAAAAACAAAACAAAAAAAAAACTCTGAATTTGAAAACTGCAAGTTTTCAGTCATTTTTTTTTCTTCTCTATCTTACTTATTCCACAGGACTGATTTATCACTCATCAGATTAAATCTCAGTTCACTAACCTACAGTTGAACAGTCATTTTCCCTTGAATTTCTCAATTTGAACTAAGATATCCTGGTGGATTTAAGTCAATATATATCTTGCTTTAACTAGACATGCTCATCTTTTGTTTGAAGAAGAAAATCGGCTTTGTAACTAAAGCCAATTTTTCTTCTCTTTACCTTTTCCAGGATGATAGTTTTCCAATATTCAGAAGTCAGCTTTTTTTTTTTACTTTTTATTTTTGCTTTTTTGGAGGGGGAAAGCAGGGCAATTGGAGTTAAGTGACTTGCCCGAAGTCACACAGCTAGTAAGTTTTAAGTGTCTGAGGTCAGATTTGAACTCAGGTCCTCCTGACTACAGGGTTGGCACACTATTGACTGCGCCACCTAGCCAACCCCAGAAATCAGTTTTTTATATGCTAAATTAACCCAATGAATAGCAACCTGTTTTTTATTTACTTTTGGAAAACATATTTATGAATTTTCTTTTTCCCCTTATTTGTCTAGGATTAGATGGGCTTGAATAGTTAAGTTTATGTCTTCCTTTTATGTGACACAGGGAAGACACTTTATTTCTCTGGCACTTGATGTCTTCACCTGAAAAATGTAGAGGGTTTGAGGATTACTTGTCAGAAATATTAATGATGTATTAAAAATTTGGATAGGATTGAACTAGATGATGTCTGAAGTCACTTTGTAAATCATCTCTATGTTTTCTTTAGCTTAAACATTTTATCATTCTATTTCTACTTTTTGAGCTCTTAGGACATTTTTTCCTCTTTAGTTGAGCTGATTGATATTCTTAGGGAAGAACTGGTCCTTGCTCTACCTAAAACATTAAGGCTTAGGATAAAGATTTCAGACTCATATAGTCCTAAGAAGATGTTTTTTTTTTCCAGCACAGGTAGAGCGGGGTGTGTGTGTGTGTGTGTGTGTGTGTGTGTGTGTGTGTGTGTGTGTGT